>NC_041385.1:252421204-252436410 GCF_002162155.2 Triticum dicoccoides
TCGTGGGCAGCCCGTATCTCCCCTGACGTGCACTCGAAGTTCCCTGGGTTGCTTTCCTTCCAAAAAGAACTTCTCCAGTTGATTTCGTTCCATTTTGACTCCGTATGATATTCCTTTTCCTCGAAACACTGAAATAGGCATAAAACAGCAAATCTGGGCTGGGCCTCCGGTTAATAGGTTAGTCCCAAAAATAATATAAAAGTGGATAGTAAAGACCAATATTGCCTAAAACAATAGATAAAGTAGCATGGAGCAATCAAAAATTATAGATACGTTGGAGACGTATCACTATTCTAAAAGACTCTCAAAATAATATAAGTGAAGCATGAGAGACTAGCAATTTCTTCAAAATTAAGACAACACCGTACTCTAAAATATATAAGTGAAGCACTAGAGCAAAAACTATCAAGCTCAAAAGATATAAGTGAAGCACATAGAGTATTCTAGCAAATTCTAATCCAATAGGCTTCTCCAAAAAGGTGTGTACAGCAAGGATGATTGTGGTAAACTAAAAAGCAAATACTAATATAATACACGACGCTCCAAGCAAAACACATATCATGTAGCGAATAAAAATATAGCTCCAAGTAAAGTTACCAATGAACGAAGACGAAAGAGGGGATGCCTTCCCGGGGCATCCCCAAGCTTAGGCTTTTGGCTATCCTTGAATATCTTGGGGTGTCATGGGCATCCCCAAGCTTAGGCTCTTGCCACTCCTTATTCCATAGTCCATAAAAGCTTTACCCAAAATTTGAAAACTTCACAACACAAAACTCAACAGGTAATCTTATAAGCTCCGTTAGTGAAAGAAAACAAAACCACCACATAAGGTACTGCAATGAACTCATTATTTATTTATTTTGGTGTTAAACCTAATGTATTCCAACTTATTTATGGTCCATAGACTAAATTACTAGCCATAGATGAATTGAAATAAGCAAACAACACACGAAAAACAGAATCTGCCAAAAACAGAACAGTCTGTAGCAATCTGTAACTAACGCAAACTTCTGGAACTCTAAAACTCCTACAAAAATAGGAAGTCCTGGACAATTTGTTTATTGAACATCAGCAAAAAGAATCAACACAAAATCATGTTCCTGAGATTTAACAAAATTATATTCGTGCGTGCAAAGTTTCTGTTTTTCAGCAGAATCAAATCAACTATCATCGTAGGTTATCCTATAGGTTCTACTTGGCACAAACACTAATTAAAAGATAAAAACACATCTAACCAGAAGGTAGATGCAAGATTTATTACTAAACAGGAGCAAAAACAAAAAACATAAAGAAAATTGGGTTGCCTCCCAACTAGCGCTATTGTTTAACGACCCTAGCTAGGCATAAAAACAAAGATAGATCTAGCGAGTGCTATCTTTGGCACTAAATTCATAAGTAGCACACATGATAGATTCATAAGGTAATTTTACTTTCTTTCTTGGAAAGTGCTCCATGCCTTTCTTTAGTGGAAATTGGAATCTAATATTCCCTTCCTTCATATCAATAATCGCACCAACCGTTCTAAGGAAAGGTCTACCAAGAATAATATGGCAAGAAAGATTGCAATCTATATCAAGAACGATAAAATCTACGGGCACCAAATTTCTATTTTCAACAATAACAACATCATTGATCCTTCCCATAGGCTTTTTAATGGTGGAATCCGCAAGGTGCAAATTTAAAGAGCAATCATCAAGATCTTGGAAATCTAGAATATCACATAAAGTTTTTGGAATCGTGGAAACACTACCACCCAAATCACACAAAGCAAAACACTCATAATCTTTAATTCTAATCTTTATAGTAGGTTCCCACTCATCATTAAGTTTTCTAGGTATAGAAACTACCAAATTAAGTTTTTCATCATAAGATTGCATCAAGGCATCAACAATATGTTTGGTAAAAGCTTTGTTTTGACTATAAGCATGAGGAGAATTAACAACGGATTGCAACAAGGAAATACAACCTTTTAAAGAGCAATTATCATAATCAAATTCCTTGAAATCTGAGATAGTAGGTTCAATATTATTAGAAGTTGAGGATTCTCCAATCTCTCTTTTACCAAATTTAGCATCAAGATCTAAAGACCCCGAATTTTTGGGACGCCTTCTAGGCAAAGTGGATTCATCATCACTCCCATAATCATCAAAATTCATATTGCAAAACATAGATCTAATCGGAGACGCATCAATAACTTTAAGATCCTCATCATTATTTTCATGAAGACTAGACGAACACACTTTTATAAAGGTTTCATTTTTAGCACGCAATCTAGCAGTTCTTTCCTTGCACTCGTCAATGGAAATTCTCATTACTTTGAGAGACTCATTGATATCATGCTTAGGAGAAGAAGATCGAAGTTTAAGAGAATTAACATCAAGCGAAATTCTATCAACGTTCCTAGCCAAATCACCAACTTTGAGCAATTTTTCTTCAAGCAAAGGATTAAAATTCTTTTGATAAATCATAACTTCTTTCACACTATTCTCAAAATCAGAGGGCATCTTATTAAAATTAACATAAGAATTATTGTAGGAATTTCCATAATTATTAGAGGGATTACTAGGGAACGGTCTAGCATTAAAATTTCCTCTATAAGCATTGTTTCCAAAACTATTCCTACCAACAAAATTCACATCCATAGATTCATTATTATTCTCAATCAAGGAAGACAAAGGCATATCATTGGGATCAATAGGAGTATTTTTAGTAGCAAACATCTTCATAAGTTCATCCATCTTTCCACTCAAAACATTAATTTCTTCTATAGCATGCACTTTTTTACTAGAAGATCTTTCGGTGTGCGAATGAGAATAATTAGCCATAATATTATCAAGCAATTTTGTAGCATCTCCTAACGTGATTTCCATAAAGGTGCCTCCCGCGGCCGAATCTAAGAGATTTCTAGAAGCAAAGTTCAAACTGGCATAAATTTTTTGTATGATCATCCATAAATTCAAACCATGAGTAGGGCAATTGCGAAACATCAATTTCATTCTTTCCCAAGATTGGGCAACATGCTCATGATCAAGTTGTTTAAAATTCATAATATCGTTCCTAAGAGTGATGATCTTAGCGGGAGGAAAATACTTAGAGATAAAGGCATCTTTGCACTTGTTCCAAGAATCAATACTATTTTTAGGCAAAGACGAAAACCAAACTTTAGCACGATCTCTAAGTGAAAACGGAAATAACTCCAATTTGACATATCGTTATCCGTATCTTTCTTCTTTTGCATATCACACAAATCAACAAAATTGTTTAGATGAGTAGCGGCATCTTCACTAGGAAGGTCAGCAAATTGATCTTTCATAACAAGATTCAGCAAAGCAGTATTGATTTCACAAGACTCAACGTCATTAAGAGGAGCAATCGGAGTACTAAGGAAATCATTATTATTGTTATTCGAGAAGTCACACAATTTGGTATTATCTTGCGCTATGGAAACAAGTAATCCAACACACAAGCAAACAGAAAAAGGCAAGCGGAAAGAGAGGAGGAGATTGGGAAAGAGGGGGCGAATAAAACGGCAAGGGTGAAGTGGGGGGAGAGGAAAACGAGAGGCAAATGGAAAATAATGTAAATGCGACGGAGATGGGTTTGTGATGGGTACTTGGTATGTCTTGACTTGAGCGAAGACCTCCCCAGCAACGGCGCCAGAAATCCTTCATGCTACATCTTGAGCTTGCATTGGTTTTCCTCGAAGAGGAGAGGGTGATGCAGCAAAGTGTAGCATAAGTATTTCCCTCAGTTTTGAGAACCAAGGTATCAATCCAGTAGGAGGCTCCTCAAAAGTCCCACGCACCTACACAAACAAACTGAGAACTCGCAACCAACGCAATAAAGGGGTTGTCAATCCCTTCACGGCCACTTGCGAAAGTGAGATCTAATAAAGATAGTATGATAAGATAAATATATTTTTGGTATTTTATAATATAGATGCAAAAAGTAAAGATGCAAATAAAGGTAGATTGAAAGCAAATATGATAAGAGATAGACCCGGGGGCCATAGGTTTCACTAGAGGCTTCTCTCGAGATAGCATAAGTATTACGGTGGGTGAACAAATTACTGTCGAGCAATTGATAGAAAAGCGCATAGTTATGAGATTATCTAGGCATGATCATGTATATAGGCATCACGTCCATAACAAGTAGACCGACTCCTGCCTGCTCTACTACTATTACTCCACACATCGACCGACTCCTGCCTGCATCTAGAGTATTAAGTTCATAAGAACAGAGTAACGCATTAAGCAAGATGACATGATGTAGAGGGATAAACGCATGTAATATGATATAAACCCCATATTGTTATCCTCGATGGCAACAATACAATACGTGTCTTGCAACCCTTTCTGTCACTGGATAAGAACACCGCAAGATTGAACCCAAAGCTAAGCACTTCTCCCATGGCAAGAAAGACCAATCTAGTAGGCCAAACCAAACTGATAATTTGAAGAGACTTTCAAAGATAACTCAATCATACATAAAAGAATTCAGAGAAGATTCAAATATTATTCATAGATAAACTTGATCATAAACTCACAATTCATCGGATCTCGACAAACACACCGCAAAAAGAGTTTACATCGAATAGATCTCCACAAGAGAGGGGGAGAACATTGTATTGAGATCCAAAAAGAGAGAAGAAGGCATCTAGCTAATAACTATGGACCCGTAGGTCTGTGGTAAACTACTCACAACTCATAAGAGGGGCAAGGATGTTGATGTAGAGGCCCTCCATGGTTGATTCCCCCTCCGGCAGAGTGCCAGCGAAGGCTCCAAGATGGGACCTCACGGATACAGAAGGTTACGACGGTGGAAATTGTGTTTCGTGGTGCTCCTGGATGTTTTCTGGGTACGTAGGTATATATAGGAGGAAGAAGTACGTCGGTGGCCGCCCGAGGGGCCCACGAGACAGGGGGCGCGCCCTACAGGGGGGGGCACGGCCCCCTATCTCGTGGGTCCCTCGGAAGCTTCTTTACTTGCATTCCAAGCTCTCTGGATCATGTTTGTTCCAAAAATCACGCTCCCGAAGGTTTCATTCCATTTGGACTCCGTTTGATATTCCTTTTCTTCGAAATACTGAAATAGGCAAAAAAACAGCAATATGGGCTGGGCCTCCGGTTAGTAGGTTAGTCCCAAAAATGATATAAATGTGTAAAATAAAGCCCATAAACATCCAAAAGGGGTAATATAATAGCATGGAACAATCAAAAATTATAGATACATTGGAGATGTATCACGCGCCAATGCATCAAGTCGAACTTTGTTTCGTGCACGTGTGGTACACGACCTCCCTAGGTAAACATCCACTACATGCGTTCAAATTAGCGTGTGGGCTGCCATTTCGTAAAGAAATGAGCTCCACCGTGTACCCACGCGGGTGTGGCTGGGCATGAAGCGTGAGTACGTGCATGGTGCACCTATTCTCTTCTTGTATACGTACACCACCTACGTGGGGTTGTGTAAGAGAGATACAAACCTAGAGAGATATAGTGTGTGGGTTCGTGAGAGTTTTTTTGGGGGGGGGTCAATCAAAAAATGTAACATATGCAATGTGTGTGAAATAGAGTCCTGGATATATGATATATATATAGGGGGCGATCCACGAGAAGAGAGTGGAGGTATCATCGGCTTGAGGTATCCATAGAATCGCAGAGAGGGATGATGTGTGTGTGTGTGTGCGCGCGCGATCGATAAAGAGTGCCATCGAATTTGTGTGGGCAAATTTGTGTGTGCCCACGTCAAAGATATAGAGTGGCTGGCCTACTGGAACATTAGAGGGGACATGTGCAGTTTGTCTCTATGGCATGGATACCTACCTACATCACTCGACTATTGATGTGTGGTGGGGGGAGAGGGAGGCCTAAATAACTATAGAGGTACAATGGCTGGTATATGTGTGGAGGAGGAGAGAGGCCTACCTCATGTATTAAGGAGATCGATCTACCTCATGTATTAAGGGAGATCGATCGGCATCCATGCATATGTGTAGGAGAGGAATAAGGTTGGGAGAGAGACAGAGCTAGAGTGTTGGAGGGGGTGGTAGTGGAGTTGCTTCTAACAAATGGTGGGATAGGCTTGCTAGACAAACGGAGGGTGTCGGTGTCAAAACCGGCGGATCTCGGGTAGGGGGTCCCGAACTGTGCGTCTAGGCGGATGGTAACAGGAGACAAGGGACATGATGTTTTTACCCAGGTTCGGGCCCTCTCGAAGGAGGTAAAACCCTACTCCTGCTTGATTGATATTGATGATATGGGTAGTACAAGAGTAGATCTACCACGAGATCAAGGAGGCTAAACCCTAGAAGCTAGCCTACGGTATGATTGTTGTTCGTCCTATGGACTAAAACCCTTCGGTTTATATAGACACCGGAGAGGGCTAGGGTTACACAGAGTCAGTTACAATGGTAGGAGATCTACATATCCGTATTGCCAAGCTTGCCTTCCATGCCAAGGAAAGTCCCCTCCGGACACGGGACGAAGTCTTCAATGTTGTATCTTCATAGTCTTGGAGTCCGGCCAATGATGATAGTTCGGCTATCCGGACACCCCCTAGTCCAGGACTCCCTCAGTATCCCCGGAACCAGGCTTCAATGACGACGAGTCCGGCACGCATATTGTCTTCGGCATTGCAAGGCGGGTTCCTCCTCCGAATAATTCATAGAAGATCGTGAACACCAGGATAGTGTCCGGCTCTGCAAAATAAATTCCACATACCACCGTAGAGAGAATAATATTTACACAAGTTCAATCTGCTGACGTATTTTTGTGGCGTGATGTCACACCACGGCCAAGCCCTTATTCGAATCGTTTTTATTATACCAGCTCGGCGCGTTTAGCGAAGCGGTTTCCTTCGCACGTCTTGTCGAAGCAGAGATCGTGTTCCCCTTATTCCGGGATTCCCATCAATACGGACGTGGGTAACCCAACCACGCCATTGATTGTGACGCTTGGGAGATAAGCGAGTTTTACCTAGCTGGTGGGGACGCATAGTTTCGTCCGCCCATATATAAGGGGATAAGGATCCACCTTTTTACCTACGCCTTTTTCCTCCTTTGCTTATCCATCTCCGCGCACTCGAGCTCCAGCGCCTAGGTCCGCACATCTCACCTCAACCTTCTCCTACCATGTCCGGAGCGGGAGGCAAGTGGATGGCCTCCTCCATTACGTAGGGGCACATCAAGAAGCTGCGCAGCGCCGGATATTTGTCCAGCGACATCGCGCACCGGCTCCCCGACAAGGGGCAGCTCATCCCCACCCCCGGGCCCCATGAGAGGGTGGTATTCCTTCCCCATTTCCTCCATGGACTGGGCTTCCCACTCCACCCCTTTGTCCGGGGGCTCATGTTCTACTACGGCCTGGATTTCCACGATCTGGCCCCGAATTTCGTCCTCAACATCTCGGCATTTATCGTCGTGTGCGAGGCCTTCCTCTGCATCCAGCCCCACTTCGGCTTGTGGCTAAAGACCTTTAATGTCAAGCCGAAGGTTGTGAAGGGCAGCCAAGCGGAGTGCGGAGGCGCCATGGTGGGCAAGATGCCCAACGTCACTTGGCTCGAGGACGCCTTCGTGGAAACCATCAAAGGGTGGCAATCGGGGTGGTTCTACATCACCGAGCCACGTGACCCTGAATGGGCAGCGGCCCCCGAATTCAGATCTGGCATCCCCATGTGGCTCACTTCCTGGAAAGAGAAGGGCCTGCTTTGGGGTGATTCGGAAGAGCTGACCGGACTACAATCCTGTTTCCAAACCCTGGTGAACAAGAAGCTCAAGCTTGTCAACGTAATCCAGGTCATGCTCATCCGCCGGATTCTCCCCTGCCAACAGCGGGACTTCAATTTGTGGGAGTTCGATCTGGCACAGCACCAGACCTTGAGCGGGCTCTTCGACACTACGTACGAAGAGTCCTGGAGGGTGCTGTCCAAAGGCGCCGAGGCTCCCGCATCCGCTACCGAAGATCGCGGATTCAGCTCGCAGCGTCCGGCTGGCGAGGTAAGCCATGTTTATCCTTTATGGGACACTTGCCTTTCATAGTTTGACTCTACATGGGATCTAAACTCCCAATACCTTTAACAGGCCTGGCAGAAGACGTCCGGACAGGTCAACTGTCCGGCTCCCCTTGCAGAAGACCCAGCGAATGCCCGTTTGACAGGGCTGCTGGTCCCGGCGCCTTACGTGGTGCTGGAGAAGAAGGCCAAGAAGAAGGCCACGGGAACCCAGAGGAGTTCCCGGCGTCAGGTGTTATCGGATTCATCGTCTGATGACTCTGAGGCAGACTCCTCCCACGAGGACGAGGAGGAGAAGAAAGAGGCCTCTCCCCTAGCAGGGGGAGAGAAGAAGAAGAGGAAGGCCTCCCCAGCGAGGGAGGCCGAAGGGTCCAAGAAGGGAAGGACCCTTCCCCCGGACTGTTCCGCCAACGCCGGCGACGGCGACGAGGAGTGGCCCTCAAGGGCCAAGCCCCTGGCGAGATCGTAAGTATCCGGACTCCTGAATAACTCATAATTTTCTTTTTGTCGCATAGCATCTTTTAACGCCGCATACAACCCTGTAGTCCGCCCAAGGATGATCTTCCCGCCTCGTCGAGCGGGTCCTTGGGCACGTCGGATGTGAATAGTACTTCACTTCCAGCCGCCTCCTCCCCCCGTGACGCCGACGACGGTGAGGTGGGATCCCGGAAAGAGACCCACCAGGGAGAGAAGGCCCCGGAGGTGCCGCAGGGCAACCTCCCGGACTTCGGAACGGACTCCGCACCGGAACCTTCAGTGGTTCCGGAGTCCGGCGGGTGGCCCCTTCGTAAGAAGGGCAAGATTGTGACGCCGACGGCCTCTGTCCAACCGGAGGCGCCGGATAACTTGCTGGAGGCGCTCAACGGCGCTTCCATCAAAGAGTAACACCGCACTGTCATGAGTGCGGTGATTCAGAAGGTTCAGCTCGCCAAGAGCGGGCTGACCGAAGCCTGCAGCAGCCTTCTAACAGGCTTTGAGGTAAGAATTTTAAGATATGTAAAATAGTACCGCATAGACAGTAGCCCCTGATGCTTGGTTCGGTGTTCGTAAAGAAAAGCCGGACTGAGGATCTAAAAAGATATATGCAGGAGTCTTAATCAAAAAGATGTCAATATGGGAATGTAGGCTGCGCTGCTGACCTCTGCCGCACTGACTGCGGAGGTCAATGCCTTGAAGCAGAGCCTCGAGCGGTCCGAGAGCGAGCTCAGCCGTGCCAAGAAGCAGCTCAAGGACAAGGAAGGTGAGTAACACCTTATTAAAGTTGTAGCTTACGGAAAAGGATTTGGTTGCAAGAGAAATGACAAGGATAACGTGGGTACTCCAGGGGCTACGAACGAGGTGGCGACCCTGAAGGAGGCGGTGTCCGCGGCCGAACGCAATGCGGCCGCGGAACGTGCTGAGCGAGAGAAGCAGGAGGCGCGGGTGGCGGAGGTACGGCAAGAGCTCCAGGCTCTCGTGGAAAAACACGAGAGTTTGGAGCGCGACTCGAAGACTCGAGAGTCCGAGCTTGCGGCGGCTCTTGAGAGTGCCAAAGCCGCTAAGGCCGAAGCCCACAAGGCCCTCCAGGAAATCGAGGCATTGAAGAAAATAACGGTGGGTAAGGCATTCTTCATGCAAAGCAAGCATGTAAAAGTGAATTACCTGTTACTTACCCGAATTCGGAGCTCTCCAGGAGCGTTCGCAGATCTGCCTCGTAGCATGTCCGATGCTGCCGCTTTCTACAGAGCCGAGGAGGGGAGCTCAACGGAGAAGGTGTTCTGGTCTCAGTATGCTGAGGCCGGACATCCGGTGCCCCTTAGCGACCAGCTGAAGCAGCTGGTCGAGCTCCACAAGGTGGCCGAACAGGCCATGAAGGGCCTCATAGTTCGACTGTGGCCCAAAGAGGCCATGCCTGGGAGCTACTTCGGCCTAGTGCGGCGGCTGGTGGATGCTTGTCCATGGGTTGAAGTCATCAAGCACTCCGTTTGCATCGAAGGTGCCCGTCGGGCCCTTGCCCGTGCTAAAGTGCACTGGGGCAGTATGGACGCTGAGAAGCTTGTGACGGACGCGCCACCGCCGAGCAAGGAGTATCATACACCCGAGATGTATTATAAGGGTGTCCTGAAGGGTGCCCGCATTATTGCGGGTGAGTGCTTCAAAGATGTAATATTTGAGTAGACTCACATTTTGTTATCCTGTGCGCTGAAAACTTTGTTCATATGCGCTAAGCAACGCTTGTTAATTTAAAATATTACCTTCTGTGCGGCCATTTATCAAATCTGAGAGATGGCAAGTCGTCGGCTTCAGCCCCCATGCCACGAGTGCTGGGCTGTTCGGGATAAACTTGAGCGCTCTTGTTCCCATTTTTGGGTCCATCTAGGGAGGCGCTCAACACAACAAACGAGGCAACCGAACTTATAATGCTTGAACACTCTCACTTAGCCATATAATTCTATAATTTTAAATTTCGGCGAAGCCCCTAGTGTTCGGAAGGCCAAATTCGGGCCGCTATACACGCCTGGGCCGGACAAAGCCGGTTCCTCGCTCTAAGCGGCATAAGTCTTTAGGGACTCGAAAAAACCTCTCGAACAGCGACCGGCTCTCACCCCATCATGACGGTCATTTTTAGCTTTCTCCACTGAGGTGCTCGCCCAGCTCAACTGGGGCACAATCGCAGTGGTTCTCCCAGCGCTACCTTAGCCGATATAACGGAACGTAAGGTACGAAAACATGGGATCCGGGCAAACCCAACTATTGACCCAAGACATGATTCGGAGCCGATGCATATAATGCTATAAGTTCGGGGTGCCGCACTTGTGAAAGTGTTCGGACTTATCACACCGTAATGTGGGGAACTTAAGCCCCTGGTGTATTTAGCCGTACCAAAGTGTATGGATGCAACATGTCATAACTGAACATATGTATAAGAAAGGAATGCAATTATAGGCAAAAGGCGATGCATTGTTTATTAAAAAAACTGCTATGAATGCAGAACGATACATATAGTGCGATAAGCAATGGGTGGAACTATTTAGCATGTCCCCCTCCAGGGGTAGGCTGCGGAATGGTGTATAAAACAGGTATAATGCTCGGAATGGAGACCACCTGGATACTCGTCGTGGCCTTTCTTCTTCCCTGGCTATTGTATCGTGAGTCCGGCAGGTCTACTGCCGGACAGGGCCTCTGGTAAATGGAGTCCTGAGGATAAGAAAAAAAGGAAAGAAAAAGGATGACACACTTGGGAGCCCCTGGTGTGGTTGAGCCGCACTCTGGGTCTGCCGTGGTCGTGCCCCTCCCCCTATGCCCATGGTATCTCCAAAGCGTAATGATGTACGCGAAGTACTGGTCTTGCAATTTTGCGAGGGCTGGGGTTGGGGCCGCATTGCTACGCGTGCTCGGAACTTGCCAGGTCGTCTTGTTGTAGGTTACTCCGGGCGTGCTTAGCAGTGTCCGGTCGCTTAACGGCCGGACTCGAGAATTGCCTTAAAAGGCTGCTCTGCACTTCTGCCGCGAGAGCCGCTGTATGCTCCTCCATTCGGAGGGAGCGTTCAGTGTTTCCGTTGACCGTGATGACTCCTCGAGGGCCTGGCATCTTGAGCTTGAGGTATGCGTAGTGCGGCACCGCATTGAATTTTGCAAACGCGGTTTGTCCAAGAAGTGCATGATAGCCGCTGCGGAACGGAACTATGTCGAAGATTAACAGCTTGCTTCAGAAGTTATCCGGGGATCCGAAGACCACTTCCAGTGTAACTGAGCCTGTACAATTGGCCTCTACACCTGGTATGACACCTTTGAAGGCCGTCTTTGTGGGTTTAATCCTTGAGGGGTCGATGCCCATCTTGCGCACTGTATCCTGGTAAAGCAGGTTCAGGCTGCTGCCGCCGTCCATCAGGACTCTAGTGAGGTGAAACCCATCGACGATTGGGTCTAGAACCAATGCGGTGAACCCGCCATGGTGGATGCTGGTGGGGTGGTCCCTTCGATCAAAAGTGATCGGGCAGGAGGACCATGGGTTGAACTTTGGGGCGACTGGCTCCATCGCGTATACGTCCCTGAGTGCACGCTTCCACTCCCTTTTGGGTATGTGGGTTGCGTATATCATGTTCACCGTCCGCACTTGTGGGGGGAAACCCTTCTGTCCTCTATTGTTCGGCGGCCGGGTCTCTTCCTCGTCATCGATATTCGTGCATGCCCACAATATCAATAAGAGAGGAGATGGCTGCTTGTCTGTGCACGTGCGTGTGAGAGACGGGTCAGGAGGCATGCACGAATGATGAGGGGGGACGATATGGCTGTGGTAAGCAGACGTAACTACATATGAAGATCAATCGCCCTTTGTTAGAGAAAGGAGAGACATAACTTGTGAGGTACGTCAATCGATGGGGGGAACAGTTAAAGTCGATCTAGGTATATGTCGGGAGATCGATCGGTATACATGCATGTGTGTGTTAGAAGCAAATGAGGCACGGGGAGAAGGATAGAGAGAGAGGGATGCATCCAGGAGGTGGTACGAGAGGCATACTACATCGAGGGGGAAGGAGTGTGCGAGTACGAGATCGATGAAAAGAGTGGTGGGAGTGAGGCACGGTGATAAGAGAAGAGGGGAGCTTGTGTTTGTGCTAGGCACACCTGGCTAGAGAGGCATATCAATCGATGTGTGCCGTAAAGAAGGAGCTGGGGGGCCTACTCACACCATGGGTGAACGACCTTAAAGTGAAAAGACGAATTTGCGCGATGGAGCTAGAGAATGCCGAGGGAGGGTGAGAGGGATGCGGGGGTGTGCATGCACAAGAGAAAGTTAGCGCTAGCTACAAAGATAAGAGGATTGTGTGGGTATAAAAGACGAATAGAGATCATACTTCATTATAAAAAGCAAATTTGGATATTTGAAGAATTTATCATAGTGTTTCAAACCGACGCATGTGTGAATATATATAACGGTGATACACATGGTGTGGTTATGAACATGTTATACTACATCTAATATATTTTATCTCTACTCTTATAAAAAATGGAGTTGTTGATGATGGTGTGCCTGCCATCCTGCAATATAGGCCATTCGATTTATATCTGGCGGATAGGAAGGAAACTATGGCAATTTTGAAAAAAGATACCCACACCCCTCTCCATATTTGCAAATTAGGCCTCCCCTTGATCATGTTGATGTTCTATGGAATGCATGGGCATCTTGCTAGTACTACGTATAATACATAGAACATTGATTATAATTTGGGCTAATGTGTGGCTTTTGCAGCTCAGGTCTAAATACTTGTCATAATGTAGGGGGCGAGGCACTATACTTTGTGTGATAAACACGGTGTACGTATGGAACATGCTTTAGATTATGAATATATAGTTAGTACATCAAATGTACTATTATTTGGAATCAACATCAAGTGTATTCAAAAAAATAGAATTCGAGTTCATGTAGTACACATAGTTCATATCTATCTCTATAGTAATCATGTGGTGTGTTATTAAGGTAATACACAAATGATGGTTGAAGTTGGCAACAATCATGATTGTAGATTCTTATTGAAATAGAGAAACAAATTCAAATTTAGTTCGAATTGCAGCGGTAATATAGACATTTGGAATGCACTAAAATGTTGGTATGAGTAGGTTACATGCAAGCAAAAAAATTATACAGCAAGCAAAAAAAATTAATTATACAGCAAGCAAAAAATGTCTATATAGGGCCTAATTATACAGCAAGCAAGCAAAAAAATTATACAACAAGCAAAAAAATTTAATTATACAGCAAGCAAAAAATTGCAGCGGTAATTATACAACAAGCAAAAAAATTTAATTGGACATAACATGGATTCATACTCCCTCCTTCCATCTATATAGGGCGTAATGAGTTTTTTAAGACCGCCTTTGAATATTGACAAGATTAATAGTACATGACATGCACAATGTGAAAATTATATCATTGAAAGAACCTTTCACAGACAAATTTAATGGTGTGCTTTGTGTAAGTTGCATGTCATATATTATTGCTCTAATATTTGGTCAAAGTTAGCATCAAAAAACGCATTAGGCCCTATATAGATGGAAGGAGTGAGTAGCTTTCAATAGCATTTGTATAGTAAAACGGGGCAAGGCTCTCTCTTTGTGTGGTGTGAATAGTTTTATTTTTTCGTTTTCTTTTTGGTTGAGGGAAGTGCGAATTGATTTGGTACGTACAAGTACAATATTACTACACGTTAGGCTTGTCCCTAAAATTCAACCCGCGCCTTGTTATATCCCAAAAATTCAGATATCGTGCTCCCAAAACTGGCGCCTTTACAACCCGCGCCTTTCTATCCCGAAATTACAACGCGTGGGAAAACTCCCTCCAGCTGCCAAATCCCGACACGCAAAATCCCCCTTCTAACCCTGAGCCGAAAGGGCCGCTAGTTCAAATCGGTGGGGGGTACTTTTGTAACACACCCTACATTTTGGACAAGCGCGTCCCCAAGTCATGGTTCACCCCCTCCCATTGCCCCCTTTTTGCCATTTGAAATCCCAGGCCGCCATAACCTCTCCGCTCTAGCCGCGAAACCCCACCCTCCTCCGTCCGCCACCCCACCGCTGCCCAGCCGGAGCCTCTTCCCCAACGATGTCATCCACCGCAACACCTCGACATCCCTCGTCCACCTCCCCGGATGAGGGTCCATCGCCCATCTCGTCGTCCCGCCGGTTCAGCTGCCCCGTCCTCCACCTCCAAGGAGTTGCTCCAACGATCGCCTCGTCTATCACGGCTGCTCCATCCCCACAGCGCCGCCTTAACCTGCTCCACCGGAATCGCAGCATCCTCACCGACTCCTCGGACAAAGCCGAGGCCTACTCGGCGCCACCAAAGAGGTTGTACACTCATCGCATCGTACCTTCTCCTTAACTCGACATTCCGGCGTCGACGGTGCTCCATCCCGCACCCCCATGGAGCGGCTACCTTGAAGTCGGCGCCGCGGCGACATCTCCAGGGCAGCTCTCCCCCAGTGCGAGGCCCCTTCGGCGGTGGCGTCCATACCAGCCGGATCTGCTGCTGCTGCTCCGGCTCTCGCTCGGTCGCTCGCGCTGCTGCTGCTGCTCCGGCTCTCGCTCGATTGCTCGCTTGCCCAGGTGCTGCTCCTTCAGCTCTCACTCGCTCGCTTGCACTGCTACTGCTGCTCTTCCCCTCGCTCGTGTTGCTCCTCTGCTCCATTTAGCTACACTTCAGTTGACTGAATCGA
>NC_041385.1:252436748-252584831 GCF_002162155.2 Triticum dicoccoides
GGGGACGGGGGCTCGCTGAAGAGGTACCCCACTATCTATCTTAGGGTTCAGGGTGGGGCGGGGGGCCTAGAGGGCTGGCCAGGGCGGCGGGGCGGCGGCGGACCGGCGGTGGGAAGTTGTTTTGGGGCGGCGAGGCGGCGCTGGGGCCGGCGGTTCGGCCGGTGGTGGCTGGCGGCTCAGGGGGGTGCAGGTTGAAGATGAACTGCAGGCCCTCCCTAAACTACATGTCAAGTGCCTCTCTGCTACCATTGCGTTCAGTTTCGACAGTAACATTCAGATTCCACAGTAAATTTCAGTTTCGATAGTTAAGTTCAGAGTCAACAGTTTTTACCTCATCTGTTGTAGTCAGGTGGTTTTTGGTGATGTAAATTTTACATCTATTTTACATCATCTAGTGGAGATGCTATTAGAATCCCACTTGAGATTGACGATGTCTGTCTTGTGCTGCTTCAGCCTTGACGTCTTACGGCTCACCGGAGCTGCTCCAACAACAGAACGATCCAACACAACAGAGCAGTGCCCTGGATGCCGTCTACAGATTCCTCACATCTTCCTCCACACCTCCGACAGCCACCTCTGCCTCAACTGCTTCAGCAACCAACCCAATGATGCTGAGGTCGACACGGCTACGGCAAAGAGGTTGTACACTTGTTGCATCACTTATTACTATACATTCATGCCGATCCATTAGGGCTATTTTGGTTCAACGGGAAAACATAGTAATAGGGAATTTTCCACTGGCACTCTACTATTCAATTATTCATGCATTTTGTTGAAAGGAATGAAGCAAAACATCCACCTGGAGAGATATGCAAGGACTCATGGCCCATATAACATTTGACAACAATCAACACACAAAGGATGTCTGGTCTTACACTTGGGGGAGTAGAGAGTTCTCAGCAAGAAAATACTACAATTTCTGCTTCAGAGATATGAGGGCCCACAAAACATACCAGTGGTTATGGAAATCAAAATTCACTACCAAAATCAAAGTCTTTGGCTGGTTTGTGCTTTCGGATAGATTAAACACAAGAAACATGTTGAAGAGAAGACATTACAACATCGGTACCAACCTTAATTGCCTACTGTGTGGACAAAAAGAAGAAGACATTGATCACATGATCCTCACGTGCCCATTTAGTAGAAGCTGTTGGGCCACTTTTGGTTTGGACCCTGGCCCCCAAGCCACCCGATTATCCTGGTTAGAACAAGCTAAAACTACCTGGAATCAGCCACTCTTCATGGAAATTATCCTGCAAGCTTCCTGGAGCATATGGAAAGAGAGGAATAAGAAGATGTTCAGGAATATTCAACCCTCATATAAATCCTGGTTGAACAGATTCAAAGAGGATTTTAGCCTTCTACAGTATAGAGGTAAAGAAAATAAGAAAGACTTTATCTTCTTTCTTTTAGACTCCCTACCCTTTGATTAGCAGAACCCTTATTCCTCTACCCCCACCACCACAAAGTGGGATGGGTGCAATGTACATGATGTGACTACACTCTGAAAATATGTTATGATAATTAATATATAACAGTGGGAGCCTCTCCCACTGTCTCAGTTCCTCAAAAAAAACATCCACCTGGACTTACTTTTGAAAATCCTATGCATGAAAACAAGACCAAGTGCATTAGTGGAAGAATAACATTCTAACTGTACATGCTTTCATATGGTTTCACTTTATTTTGTCCATGTTTATTTGCATTCCTCTGCTCTTCCAATTCCTGTAAACCAAACACCGAAGTTTATAGAAATCCTCTGTTTACAAATGCTCTGTTTACCATGTGCATTCCTATCCTATTTCGGTGTTTTTACTATCCTTGCGTTTTTAGAATCATGCAAGCCAAATGAGCCATTACAGAACTACTTCAGTTACAGGTAGGTGTCGAAGGGAACTTTGTGTGGTTTGTCCTGCTCCTGCCGCGATGTCGTCCACCTCACCTGAGCTGCTTCATCGACAGAAGCATCCACCAAACCAGACATCACGACTCTTGACCGTCTTTCGCCGCCTCAGATCTCCTTCCCAGCTGCCGGCACCCACCGCAACGGCATCACCATCATTGACTCAGAAGATGAACCTGAGGAGTACACGGGTCCACAAGATATTGTACATAGTCATGCTGAACATGTAGAAAAAAAGAGAAGAGTTTTGCGCGGCAATACAATGTCATGCAGACATTGCTCCATGGTGGGTTCAATGGCAAACCCTCCCCACCCCTCTCTAGATTGTAATCCAGAGGAAGATATCTGTTCTGAGGCGGATTCAGATGCCACTGACCACTCCTATTCACCCCCAAGGTGTTTGCTCTACCTTGCCATGATGATGTTAGTCATATCATGCATATGTTGCCTTGCAGTGCCTACTTTTGACATCATATATGTCATCTACTTAGTTTAGACATGTTCTGTAATGCCACCTGTTGGTGTCAAAACCGGCGGATCTCAGGTAGGGGGTCCCGAACTGTGCGTCTAGGCGGATGGTAACAGGAGACAAGGGACACGATGTTTTACCCAGGTTCAGGCCCTCTTGATGGAGGTAAAACCCTACGTCCTGCTTGATTAATATTGATGATATGGGTAGTACAAGAGTGGATCTACCACGAGATCAAGGAGGCTAAACCCTAAAGCTAGCCTATGGTATGATTGTTATGATGTATGTTGTGTCCTACGGCCTAAAGCCCTCCGGTTTATATAGACTCCCGAGGAGGCTAGGGTTACATAGAGTCGGTTACAATGGTAGGAGATCTACATATCCGTATTGCCAAACTTGCCTTCCACGCCAAGGAAAGTCCTATCCGGACACGGGACGGAGTCTTCAATCTTGTATCTTCGTAGTCTTGGAGTCCGGCGGACGATGATAGTCCGGCTGTCCGGACACCCCCTAGTCCAGGACTCCCTCAGTAGCCCCTGAACCAGGCTTCAATGACGATAAGTCCGGCGCGCATAATGTTCGGCATTGCAAGGCGGGTTCCTCCCTTGAATAATCCAGAGAAGATCATGAACCCCAGGATAGTGTCCGGCTCTGCAAAATAAATTCCACATTCCACGATAGAGAGAATAATGCACATAAATCCAATCTGCTGACGTATTTTGCGGCATGACATCAGACCGCTACCAGGCCTTTACTTGAATCATTTTTTATTATACCACCTCAGCACGTTTAGCGAAGCGGTTTCCTTGGCACGTCTTGTCGAAGCAGAGATCGTGTTCCCCTTATTCCGGGATTCTCATCAATACGGATGTGGGTAACCCAACCGCGCCATTGATGGTGGCACTTGGGAGATAAGCGAGTTTTACCAGGCCGGTGGGGGACGCATAGTCTTCGTCCGCCTATATATAAGGGATAAGGATTTACCTTCTCACCTACGCCTTCTTCCTCCTTTGCTTATCCGTCTCCACGCACTCAAGCTCCAACGCCCAAGCTAGCGCATCTCGCCTCGACCTTCTCCGATCATGTCTGGAGCGGGAGGCAAATGGTTGGCCTCCACCGTCAAGGAGGAGCACATCATCAATCTGCGCAGCGCCGGATACCTTTCCGGCGATATCGCGCATCGGCTGCCCGACAAGGGGCAGCTGATCCCTACCCCTGGGCCCCATGAGAGGGTCGTCTTCCTTCCCCACTTCCTCCGCGGACTGGGCTTTCCACTGCACCCTTTCGTCCGGGGGCTCATGTTCTATTACGGCCTGGATTTCCACGATCTGGCGCCGAACTTCATCCTCAACATCTCGGCGTTTATCGTCGTGTGCGAGGCCTTCCTCTGCATCCGGTCCCACTTCGGCCTGTGGCTCAAGACCTTCAACGTCAAGCCGAAGGTTGTAAAGGGCACGCAAGCGGAATGCGGAGGCGCCATGTTGGGCAAGTTGCCCAACGTCCTTTGGCTCGAAGGGGCCTTCGTGAACTCCGTTAAGGGGTGGCAATCGGGGTGGTTCTACATCACCGAGCCACGCGAACCCACGTGGGCGGCGGCTCCCGAGTTCAGATCTGGCATCCCCATGCAGCTCACCTCCTGGAAAGAGAAGGGCTTGTTGTGGGGCAATCCGAAGGAGCTGACGGGACTCCGAGCCTGTATCCAGAAGCTGGTGAGCAATAAGATCAGGCTCGTCGACGTGGTCCAAGTCATGCTCATCCGCCGGATTCTCCCATGCCAAGAACGGGCATTCAATCTGTGGGAGTTCAATCCGGAACAGCACCAGGCGCTAAGCGGGCTCTTCGACACGACGTACGAAGGCGCCTGGAGGGTGCTGTTTAAGGGCGCCGAAGCCCCCGCGTCCGCGACAGAAGATCGCGGATTTCGCTCGCAGCATCCAGCTGAGGAGGTAAGTGATTCAACCCCTTTACGGGACACTTGTGGTAAACAGATTGATTCTAAGAGGGTTACAATCTTTCTTTTCCTTTGCCAGGAATGGATGGAGAAGGCCGAGCAGCTCATTTGTCCGGCTCCCATGCCAGAAGACCCAGTGAACGCCCGTCTAGCAGGGCTACTGGTTCCGGCACCGCACGTGGTGCCGGAGAAGAAGGCCAAGAAGGTGGCCACGGGGACTCGAAAGAGTTCCCGTAATCAAGCGTCCGACGACGAGGCGGACTCCTCCCCCGAAGACGAGGAGGAGGAAGAAGACTCTCTCTCGGAGGAGGGAGAGAGGAAGAGGAAGGCTTCCCAGGGTCCAAGAGGGGGAGAACTATCCCCCCGGACAGCTCCGCCAATGCCAACGTTGGCGAGGAGTGGCCCTCAAGGGCCAGGCCTCCAGCGAGATCGTAAGTATTCGGATCCTGATATGCAATTTCTTTCATGTCACATAGTGTCCTACTAATGCCGCATACTGTCCGCAGTCCGGCCGATGATGATCTCCCCACTTCATCGAGCGGGTCGTTGGCCCCGTCGGATGTGGATTCACTTCCGACTGCCTCTACCCCCCGCGCCGATGAGGACGCCGAGGTGGGATCCCAGAGAGGGACCCATCAGGAGGAGGGTCCGGAGGCGCCGCCAGGCAGCCTCCCGGACTTCGCGCCGGACTCTACATCGGAACCTGCAGCGGTTCCAGAGTCCGGCAGGCGCCCCCTTCGAAAGAAGGGCAAGACTGTGACACCGGTGGCCTCCGTCCAACCGGAGGCGCCGAACAACTTGTTGGAGGCACTTAAAGGCGCTTCCATCGAGGAAGAACACCGCACTATCATGAGTGCGGTGATTCAGAAGGTTCAGCTCGCCAAGAGCAGGCTGACCGAAGCCTGCAGCAGCCTTCTAACAGGCTTTGAGGTAAGAAGTTATGATTTTGTAATGTAATACCGCCTAGACAGTAGCCCCTGATGCTCAGTTCGGTGTTCGGAAAGAAAAGCCGGACTGAGGATCTAAGAAGATATACGCAAGGTTGCTTAAAGTATGTCAATATGGGTTTGCAGGCTGCGCTGCTGACCTCTGCCGCACTACCTGCGGAGGTCTGTGTGTTGAAGCAGGATCTCGAGCGGTCTGAGCAAGAGCTCGGCCATGCTAAGAAGCAGCTCGAGGACAAAGAAGGTGAGTAACACCACTTTGAATAGTTACCTTACAGAAAAGGATTTTGGTTGCAATAAAATTAACAAGGATAATATGGATATTGCAGGGGCCACGAATGAGGTGGCAGCCCTGAAGGAGGCTGTGTCCGCGACCGAACGCAGTGCGGCCGCGGAACGGGCAGAGCGAGAAAAGCAGGAGGCACAGGTGGCGGAAGTACGGCAAGAGCTCCAGGCTCTCATGGAGAAGCATGAGAGCTTGGAGCGTGACTCCAAGACTCGAGAGTCCAAGCTTGCCTCGGCTCTCGAAAGTGCCAAGTCCGCCAAGGCCAAGGCCCGTAAGGCCCTTCAGGAGGTTGAAGATGTAAAGAAGATAGCGGCGGGTAAGGCATTTTTCATGCAAAGCAAGCATGTTAATGTAAACTACCTGACACTTACCCGCATTCGGAGCTCTCCAGGGGCGTTTGCAGATCTGCCTTGTAGTGTGTCCGATGCCGCCGCATTCTACGTGCGGCAGCTGGTGGATGCGTGCCCCTAGGTGGAGGTCATCAAGCGCTCCGCCTGTATTGAAGGTGCTCGTCGGGCCCTTGCCCGCACAAAGGTGCACTGGGCAGGCTGGATGCGGAGAAGCTTCTCACTGACCCGCCGCCACCGGGCAAGGAGTATCGTACGCCCGAAATGTATTATAAAACTGTCCTGAAGGGAGCCCGCAATATTGCGGATGAATGCCCCAGAGATGTAATTTTTGAGTAAACTCGCTATGTATTATCCTGTGCGCTGAAAACTTTGTTCATATGCGCATTAAGCAACGCTTGTTTCATTTAAAATATTACCTTCTGTGCGGCCGTTTATAAAATCTGAGAGATGGCAAGTCGTTGGCTTCAGCCCCCGAGCCGCGAGTGCTGGGGTGTTCGGGATAAACTTGAGCACTCTTGTTCCCATTTTTGGGTCCATCTAGGGAGGCGCTCAACACAACGAACAAGGCAACCGGACCTATAATGCTTGAACACTCTCACTTAGCCATAGAATTCTATAATTTTAAATTTCGGCGAAGCCCCTAGTATTCGGAAGACCGAATCCGGGGCGCTATCCACGCCTTCGTCGGACGTGTATCCGGAACTTCGCTCGAAGTGGCGTGAGTCTTTAAGGACTTGAAAAGACCTCTCGAACAACGACCAGTCTCTCGCCTTATCATGCCGGTCAATTTTAGCTTTCTCCACTGAGGCGCTCGCCCGGCTCAACCGGGGCGCAATCGCAATGGTTCTCCCAGTGCCACCTTAGCCGACAGAACGGAACGTAAGGCACCAAAACGTGGGAGCCGGGCAAACCCAACTATTGACCCAAGACATGATTCGGAGCCGATTCATATAATGCTATAAGTTCGGGGTGCCGCACTTATGAAAGTGTTCGGACTTATCACACCATAATGTGGGGAACATAAGCCCCTGGTGTATTAGACCGTACCAAAATATACGGGTGCAAGATGTCTTGTAATGAACATATATATATAAAGAGTAATGTAATTGCAGTCGAAAAGTGCTGCATTGTTTATTAAAGGAAGTCTGCTATGAGTGCGGACTGATACAAATAGTGCGGTAAGCAAGGGATTTGGACTAATTAAACATGTCCCCCTCCAGGGATGAGCTGCGGACTTGGTGTATATAATTGAATTTAATACTCGTAATTGAGACCACCTGAGTGTTCATCGCAGCCTTCTTTCTTCCCTGGCTGTTGCATCGTGAGTTCGGCAGGTTCACCGCCGGACAGGGCCTCTGGTTAACGAAGTCCTGTGTATACAAAGAAGGAAAATAATAATAAAAAATGGTGGCGCACTTGCGAGCCCCTGGTGTGGTCGAGCCACACTCTGGGTCCATTGTGATCATGCCCCTTCCCCTGCGCCCATGGTATCTCCAAAGCGTAATGATGTACGCGAAGAGTTGTTCTTACAATCATGCGAGGGCGGGGGTTAGGGACGCATTGCTACGCGTGCTCTGATCGTGCCAGGTTGTCTTGGTTGGTATTGCTTCGGGCGCGTTTTGCTGTATCCGGCCGTTTAAAGGCCGGACTCGAAAATTGCCTTAAAAGGCTGCTCTGTACTTCTGCCACGAGAGCCGTTGTATGTTCCTCCGTTCGAAGGGAGCGTTCTGTATTTCCGTTGACCGTGATGACTCCACGAGGACCTGGCATCTTGAGCTTGAGGTATGCATAATGCGGCACCGCGTTGAACTTTGCAAACGCGGTTCGTCCGAGCAGAGCGTGATAGCCGCTGCGAAATGGGACTATATCGAAGATTAACTCTTCGCTCCGGAAATTATCCGGGGATCCGAAGACCACTTCGAGTGTGACTGAGCCCGTATAATTGGCTTCCACACCTGGTATGACACCTTTAAAGGTTGTCTTTGTAGGTTTAATCCTTGAGGGGTCTATGCCCATCTTGCGCACTGTCTCCAGATAAAGCAGGTTCAGGCTACTACCGCCGTCCATCAGGACTCTCGTGAGGTGAAATCCATCGACGATTGGGTCTAAAACCAATGCGGCGAATCTGCCATGGCATATGCTGGTCGGATGGTCTCTTCGATCGAAAGTGATCAGACAAGAGGACCATGGATTGAACTTCGGGGCGACTGGCTCCATCGCATAGACGTCCCTTAGTGCGCGCTTCCTCTCCCTCCTGGGTATATGGGTTGCGTAAATCATGTTCACCGTCCACACTTGTGGGGGGAAACCCTTCTGTCCTCTATTGTTCGGCAGTCGGGTCTCCTCCTCGTCGTCGCTGTTTAGCCCGTTGTCATTGTTTTCGGTAATTAACTTGCCTGCCTGCTTGAACACCCAACAATTTCTGTTGGTGTGATTGGCTGGCTTTTCGGGGGTGCCATGTATCTGGCATAAGCGGTCGAGTATTCGGTCCAAGTTGGACGGACCCGGAGTGGTTCTTTTGAATGGCTTCTTCCGCTGACCGGGTTTAGAGCCTCGGGATCTGGTGTTGACTGCCGTATCCTCCTTATCGTCGCCATTAATGCGGCGTTTGTTTTTATTTCGACGTGACCTACCGTTGTGGTCCTTAGTATCCGGACTGCCAGAATTTTTATTGAGGTTGTTGCTGCGAGCTAGCCAGCTATCCTCTCCCGCGCAAAAGCGGGTCATTAATGATGTGAGTGCTGCCATGGATTTCGGCTTTTCCTGTCCCAGGTGCCGGGCTAGCCACTCATCGCGGATGTTATGTTTGAAGGCTGCGAGGGCCTCTGCATCCGGACAGTCGACGATTTGGTTTTTCTTTGTCAAGAACCGTGTCCAGAATTGTCTGGCGGATTCCTCTGGCTACTGAATTATGTGGCTTAGGTCATCGGCGTCTGGTGGCCGCACATACGTGCCCTGGAAATTGTCGAGGAGTGCGGCTTCCAGGTCTTCCCAACACCCAATTGACTCTGCGGGCAAGCTGTTAAGCCAATGCCGAGCTGGTCCTTTAAGCTTGAGTGGGAGGTACTTGATGGCATGGAGATCGTCGCCGCAGGCCATATGGATGTGAAGGAGATAATCTTCAATCCAAACCGCGGGGTCTGTTGTGCCGTCGTAGGATTCGATGTTTACGGGTTTAAACCCTTCAGGGATTTGATGATCCATTACTTCGTCAGTGAAGCATAGCGGGTGTGCGGCGCCTCTATATTGAGCAATATCACGACGCAGCTCGAGAGAGCGTTATCTGCTGTGTTCGGCCCGGCCGGGGTTATTGTATCCGGCGCGACGGTATTCGTCGCGGGTCATGGGGCGCCCTCGTGATCTGTAGATGGATCTAGATTGCCTTGCTTTGTCCTCCAATACGTCTCGCAAGTCCGGCGCGTTCCCTCTTGGCTTCGTACTTTTGGAGCGATGCCGGGGTACGGTCTTTGTGGAGGGTCTGGATGCCTCTCTGTCGCGACCACGGGGTGGTCGGTCGGCCGTATCGTGCGCTGGTGATGAAGGTATGTATGCTTTCTCCTCTAATCGGGGGAGCAACTTGCGTCTGAGGTAGCTTTTGGAGGGGTGTTCGAGTTTAAACTCTTCGGCCGCGAGGACCTCGGTCCATCGATTGGCCAGCAGGTCCTGATCAGCTTGAAGCTGCTGCTGCTTTTTCTTTAGGCTATTTGCCGTGCCGATAAGCCTGCGTTTAAAACGCTCTTGTTCGCCGGGATCCTCGGGCACGACGAATTCGTCGTCGTTGAGGCTTGCCTCGTCTTCGGAGGGAGGTATATAGTTATAATCCTCGACCTCTTCGTCTGCCGCCCTTTCGTGCGGGCTTGCTTCTGCGTCCTCCTGCGCTGAGTCTTGCTGGAGGGTATTATCTTCGGCACTCTCTGGGGTATTATTATCTCCTGTGCCGGAATCTCCATTCTTGCTGTGGCGGGATTTAGAGCGGCGCCGCTGACGCCGACGCTTGGGCTGTTTCTTTAAGGAATCTTCCTCCGCTACTTCTTCGCCGTCCCCGTCTTTTGGGGTGTCCACCATGTATATGTCGTATGACGAGGTGGTCTTCCAGTGCCCTGTAGGCGCTGGTTGCTGTTCGTCTCCGGCATCGTCGTCCATAGCGTCGATGTCTTCGGAGTCGTAGTCTAGCATGTCGGTAAGATCGTCGACAGTGGCTACAAAGTGGGTGGTGGGTGGGCTCTGAATTTCTTCGTCATCCGTATCCCAACCATCCTGGCCATAGTCCGGCCAGGACTCTCCCGATAGCGAGAGATGCTTTAGCGAATTTAGGATGTCGCCAAAGGGCGAGTATTGGAAGATGTCCGCGGTGGTGAATTCCATAACCGGCGCCCAATCCGATTCGATTGGCAGGGGCACGGGAGGTCCGGAGTCCGGCAAGGAGTCTGGTACCTCGGAATCACGAGTTCCGCGAGGGACAAGGTTAGTGTTTGGCTCCATCGTCGTGGAAGTTGAAGCCCCCGAGGTGGTGTCCATCCATCGGTCCTCGACCTGGGCGATCGGCTCCAGAATAAGGGCCGAAGCGGATCCGTGTGCGTCCACCAAGGCACTGTTCGGTGGCAGAGCTAGATCATGCCCATCGCAACAGTGCGGCGCGCTTGGCTTTGGCTCGAGCCCGTCGAAGATCAAGTCCCCGCGGATGTCGGCTGTGAAGTTTAGGCTTCCGAATCTGACCTGATGGCCAGGGGCGTAGCTTTCGATCTGCTCCAGATGGCCAAGTGAATTAGCCCGCAGTGCGAAGCCGCCGAATACGAAGATCTGCTCGGGGAGAAAAGTCTCACCCTGGACAGCATTGTTGATTGAAGATGCCATTGAGCCTATCGGTGACGACAAAGAGGAACTCTCAATGAAAGCACCAATGTCGGTGTCAAAACCGGCGGATCTCGGGTAAGGGGTCCCGAACTGTGCGTCTAGGCGGATGGTAACAGGAGACAAGGGACTCGATATTTTACCCAGGTTTGGGCCCTCTTGATGGAGGTAAAACCCTACGTCCTGCTTGATTAATATTGATGATATGGGTAGTACAAGAGTGGATCTACCACGAGATCAAGGAGGCTAAACCCTAAAGCTAGCCTATGGTATGATTGTTATGATGTATGTTGTGTCCTACGGACTAAAGCCCTTCGGTTTATATAGACACCGGAGGAGGCTAGGGTTACATAGAGTCGGTTACAATGGTAGGAGATCTACATATCCGTATTGCCAAACTTGCCTTCCACGCCAAGGAAAGTCCCATCCGGACACGGGACGGAGTCTTCAATCTTGTATCTTCGTAGTCTTGGAGTCCGGCGGACGATGATAGTCCGGCTGTCCGGACACCCCCTAGTCCAGGACTCCCTCACCACCTGTTTAGTTTCTATATCATATATGGGAATTATGTTGTCTCATGTCTTTTATCTAGCCATAATATATGTGAAATGTGCAATGCCATCATGTTTAACTAGGCATCATATATTTGAATGATATCTTGCCCATCCTTTTCTTCATTACATTTCCATTTGTCGACAATGTTTGTACATTAAACTACTCTTCCTGTGAATCAGCCATTTGGGTGGGAGATGGAAAAATCTGGAGTGAAAACAAGGCCTTTAGAGCAGACAGTGCTACCTGTCGAAGTAGATCTCTTGTTGGGTCCCGATAGCTCCTCAAAGATGGATTCAGAGACAGATGACCAGTCCTATTCCCCCACTGAGGTGTATGCTCTAACTTGACACAGTTATATTGCTCATATCATGCACATGGTGTCTTGCATTGCATAGTTTAGACATCATATACACAATATTCAACACCATGTTCTTAGTTCAGACATCATATCGAATGCCCTATGTTTAGCATATAAATCACATATGTGAATTAAATGATGCGATCCTGATTACTTAGATAACATGTAGGTGAATTATGTCATGCGATCCTATTTAGATATTCATCATATCTTTGAATTATGTTATGCTATGCTATCCAGTTTAGATAGACATCATATATGTGAAATTATGTCATGCTATCCATTTTAGTTAAACAATATATATGTCAACTATTTCATGCCCTCTTTTTTCCACACTATCTATTGCATCTGTCTCTCATACAATGTCTATACATTCAACTATGTTTCCTGTTTATCGGCCATTTGAATTGGAGCGGGTGATGCCAGTATCTAGCGGACTAAAAACACGGTCTTCAAATAAAACAATGCTACCTCTTGGTGGAGATAGCACCCCGGTTGTACATGCACGAGAACCAGTCCTACCACACATGACCCAAACTCTCGCAGATTGTACCCCTACTGCGATGGACAAAGAACCGGCTTCACCCAATCTAACCCCAACCCCAGCAGATAGTAACCCAGTTCCTGTTGACACAGCACCATCTCCACCACAGAGCTCCCAAACAAGAGCAGTTAGTAAGGCAGCTCCCCCAAAGGGCCAGTACTACCACGGCGAACCCCAACTTCACCAGTTAGTACACCTATTCCCATGGAGGAAGCACAACCAGCTAGTCGTTGTTTAGCATCTATCGCATTTGATGTTGTTAAATCGTATGTGCATATCTTCCCATCTTGGAAATATTATACTGAAGATGAAGGAAAATGCCAGTTGCAGGTGTTCGTCCAGGAGTTATATGTAAGTAATGTTATTCATGGAAATTACTTTGCTTTGTCCCATACATCCTACCTCCATGATGGTTATAATACAGCAAATTTTCCCATTTTTCTCTATAGAGAAGGACCGATTTGGAAACTCAGTATGAGGTAACCTGTGCTAATACCTCTGCTATCTTCAAGAATGCTTGGTGGCAGTATCGGAATTGCCTGAAGAAAACATACTTCACCGGCAAAGAAACTCATCAAATTCCCTTACGTTCTCCTGAGACACATTTACTGGATGATGACTGGGAATGCCTTGTTTTGTACTGGTCCTGAAACAAGAATGTGGTAAGGTCTATGAGCTCATTTTCTATTTTTAAGTACTATATTCTTGCGTCTTACTATACTCTATTCATGTAGAACAAGTGCCTAAACCTGAAGAACAACTATTCTAATTTAAGATTCCATTGCTATCATAGTTCAAAAAAGCGCTAGGCATTAATTGTGCTTTTTGCCACCGCCTTGCACTTTACTGACCAAAGCGCATGCTTATGCGCAGTTATGCACAGATTAAGCATAGTTATGCGCAATGCGTTTTGCCAACGCCTAGAGCCTAGGCGCGCTTAAGCACTCGCCTTTTTTAACTATGATTGGTATCGTGCATACTGCTTTGCTCTTGTATCACTGTATTTACTCATACAAACTTATTTTTAAATTGAAGGATCCAATCGAAAGTCTGATAACCCACAAGTGTAGGGGATCGCAATAGCTTTCGAGGGTAGAGTATTCAACCCAAATTTATTGATTCGACACAAGGGGAGTCAAAGAATATTCTCAAGTATTAGTAGTTGAGTTGTCAATTCAACCACACCTGGATAACTTAATATCTGTAGCTAAGTATTTAGTAGCAAAGTAGTATGATAGTAACGGTAACAGTAGCAAAAGTAAAGATAGCAGTTTTGTAGTAGTTGTAACAGTAGCAACGGAAAAGTAATAAGTGAATCACAATATGTGAAAAGCTCGTAGGCATTGGATCAGTGATGGATAATTATATCGGATGCGATTCCTCATGTAATAGCTATGACATAGGGTGACACAAAACTAGCTCCAGTTCATCAATGTAATGTAGGCATGTATTCCGAATATAGTCATACGTACTTATGGAAAAGAACTTGCATGACATCTTTTGTCCTACCCTCCCGTGGCAGCGGGGTCCTAGTGGAAACTAAGGGATATTAAGGCATCCTTTTAATAGAGTACCGGACCAAAGCATTAACACATAGTGAATACATGAACTCCTCAAACTACGGTCATCACCGAGAAGTATCCTGATTATTGTCACTTCGGGGTTGTCGGATTATAACACATAATAGGTGACTATAGACTTGCAAGATAGGATCAAGAACTCACATATATTCATGAAAACATAATAGGTTCAGATCTAAAATCATGACACTCGGGCCCTAGTGACAAGCATTAAGCATAGCAAAGTCATAGCAACATCAATCTCATAACATAGTGGATACTAGGGATTAAACCCTAACAAAACTAACATGATTACATGGTAAATCTCATCCAACCCATCACCGTCCAGCAAGCCTACGATGGAATTACTCACGCACGACGGTGAGCATCATGAAATTGGTGATGGAGGATGGTTGATGCTGACGACGGCGATGAATCCCCCTCTCCGGAGCCCCAAACAGACTCCAGATCAGCCCTCCCGAGAGAGATTAGGGCTTGGCGGCGGCTCCGTATCATAAAACGCGATGAAACTTTGTCTCTGATTTTTTCTCCGTGAAACGGAATATATAGAGTTGGAGTTGAGGTCGATGGAGCATCAGGGGGCCCACAAGACAGGGGGCACGCCTAGGGGGAGGGGGCGCGCCCCCACCCTCGTGGACAGGGTGTGGGCCCAATGGACTTGATTCTTTCGCTAGTATTTTTTATATTTTCCAAAAGTTATCTCCGTGGATTTTCAGGTCATTCCGAGAACTTTTGTTTTCTGTACAATAAACAACACCATGGCAGTTCTGCTGAAAACAACGTCAGTTCGGGTTAGTTTCATTCAAACCATGCAAATTAGAGTCCAAAACAAGGGCAAAAGTGTTTGGAAAAGTAGATACGTTGGAGACGTATCAACTCCCCCAAGCTTAAACCTTTGCTTGTCCTCAAGCAATTCAGTTGATAAACTGAAATTGATAAAGAAAAACTTTTACAAACTCTATTTGCTCTTGTTGTTGTAAATATGTAAATCCAGCATTCAAGTTTTCAGCAAAGATTATGAACTAACCATATTCACAATAACACTTAGGTCTGATATTTACTCATGTCAATGGCATAATTAGCTAGCGAGCAATAATAATAAATCTCGGATGACAACACTTTCTCAAAACAATCATAATATGATATAACAAGATGGTATCTCACTAGCCCTTTCTGAGACCGCAAAACATAAATGCAGAGCACCTTTAAAGATCAAGGACTGACTAAACATTGTAATTCATGGTAAAAGAGATCCAGTCAATTCATACCCAATATAAACTAATAGTAATGAATGCAAATGACAGTTTGCTCTCCAGCGGGTGCTTTTTCATAAGAAGGTGATGACTCAACATAAAAGTAAATAGATAGGCCCTTCGTAGAGGGAAACATGGATTTGTAGAGGTGCCAGAGCTCGATTTTAAAATAGAGATGAATAACATTTTGAGCGGCATACTTTCACTGTCAACGCAACAACTATGAGATGGCGATATCTTCCATGTTACATACATTATAGGCGGTTCCCAAACAGAATGGTAAAAGTTTATACTCCCCCACCACCAATAAGCATCAATCCATGGCTTGCTCGAAACAATGAGTGCCTCCAACTAACAACTGCCTTGGGGGAGTTTTGTTTAATTATTTTGATTTGCTTTGATCTTTTTGATCATGGGACTGGGCATCCCTGTTACCAGCCATTTTCTCGTGAATGAGGAGTGGAGTCCACTCCTCTTGAGAATAACCCACCTAGCATGGAAGATACAGACAACCCTAGTTGAAACATGAGCTGCTCGAGCATACAAAACAGAATTTCATTTGAAGGTTTGGACTTTGGCACATACAAATTTACTTGGAACGACAGGTAGATACCACATATAGGAAGGTATGTTGGACTCATATGGAATAACTTTGGGGTTTATGGAGTTCGGATGCACAAGAAGTATTCCCGCTTAGTACAGGTGAAGGCTACAAAAGACTCGGAAGCGACCAACTGCCAGCATGAGTAGGATATAATCCACCATGAACATAAATATCGTGAAGGCTAGTTGATTTGTTTCAACTACATGCATTAACATGTGCCAAGTCGAGTCACTCAATTCATTCAAAGGAGGATACCATCCCATCATACCACATCATAACCATTTTAATAGCATGTTGGCACGCAAGGTAAATCATTATAAGCTCCTAGCTAATTAAGCATGGCATAAGCAACTATAATCTCTAAATGTCATTGCAAACATGTTTACTCATAATAGGCTGAATCAGGAATGATGAACTCATCATATTTACAAAAGCAAGAGAGGTCGAGTTCATACCAGCTTTTCTCATCTCAATCAGTCCATCATATATCGTCATTATTGCCTTTCACTTGCACGACCGAACGGTGTGTATAATAATAATAGTGCACGTGCATTGGACTAAGCTGGAATCTGCAAGCATTCAACTTAAGAGAGAAGACAAAGTAATATGGGCTCTAAGTTAAATCAACAATCATGCATATGAGAGCCACTAAACATTTTCATTATGGTCTTCTACTCTTGACCCCCAAAGGCAAGAAAAGAAAGTAAAACTATTTACACAGGAAAGCTCCCAACAAGTAAAAGAAGAACGAGAAATATTTTTGGGTTTTCATTTTAATTACTACTACAAGCATGGAAATTAAACTAACTAATTTTTTGTTTTTTCTTAAGGTTTATCAAACACACAAGAAGAAGGCTAGAAAAATAAATTAAACTAGCATGGATAATACAATGAAAGAGTATGAGCACCAACAATTAGAATAGTGTGTGAACATGAATGTAAAGTCGGTGAGAAATACGTGCTCCCCCAAGCATATGCTTTTGTCCTAAGTTGGTCTAATGCCAAGGATCGCGACTACTCTCCCCGGTGTACCGAGGAGTGTCATCAGGATACCAGTGGCTAGCGATCTCCTCCGGATCCCACTGATAAGGTGATGGATGATAAGGGTCCAGTGGAGGTTCCGACTCAGGCTCTGGAGAAGATGTCTGGCCTCGATGAGCGTACACCGCTTCCGGCAAGACAAGATAATTATCTGCAATCAAATCAAACAACATAGGCGCAGGCAGGGTAATAATCTCATTGTGTTTCTTATTAAATCTCAGGTTATACAGAAGCATCTTGTCTTTGTTGTCAACAATAAACTCATGAGCTACCATGCTCCTGTAATCTAAAAAGGAAAGAGGCAGAATTGTCTCCTCTTTCTCATAATGCCTAATAGGTATCTCGAAATGTTTAGCCAGGCGTGCAGCATAGATACCTCCAAAGATGGAGCCCTTTGTACGATTCAGGTTTAGCCGTTTAGCAATAACAGCACCCATACTAAAACTGTTATCACCAAAGAAGGCATGGAACAGAATAATAATATTAGGAACACTGAAGTTTCCACTATTTCTATGACCAATTAAGCATCAACTAGCAAATATGGCAAACTAGCGTAAAACAGGAAAGTGTATGCTAGTGATTCTCGCATCGGAACCCTTCTTCGGATATCCTACAGTAATGGTGTTAACAAAACCATCCACATCTTTATGATGTGCTTCATCTAAGCTGCCCTCAAAGGGTATTCTACATACTGCGCAAAAATCACGTAAAGACATTTCCTTGAATTCATCATATGAATGAAATGATACTCATGGAGGTGAATTCTTGGGATGATAATAAAAGTTGGGTCGCGCTAACTGCCACACGTGTGGCATGAAGGGAGACGCACCACACGTCTCTAATGTAAACAGATTGCCACGTCATCGCATGCATGCATGCAGGAATCTTTTTGGATTTTCAGTTTTTAAAATGTTTTATCTCTTAAACGAAAAATCCGATTGAAAATCCATTTTCACCATTAAATCCCTCGCGATGAGATCTTCGAAACTAGATCCCATGTTGATATGTTTTGATGAATTTTTTTTTGGATTAAAAGTTGCCATGTCTATTGCATATGAATTGCCATGATGTTTACACTGAAGTTGCCATGATATGTTTCAGCTATTTTCTTCTACATTTAAAAGTAAATTTTGACATTTATAAAACGGGGAATTAAGAAACTAGACTTGCCATGAACCATAAACTAAAATTGCCATGATACATGCACATAAAATTGCCATGGTTCATACAAAAAATAATTTTCATGGTCAAAGTACTAGAGTTGCCATCATCAAAATACTAAAATTGCCATTATCTACAAACTAAAATTGCCACATGGCAACTTTAGTTTAAGCCCTATGGCAACTGCAGTGTAAACATCGTGGCAACTTCTGGCAAAAAAAAATTTCGTCGAAACATATCAACATGGGGTCTAGTTTTGAAGATCTCGTCGAGACGGATTTAATGGTAAAAACGGATTTTTAGTTCGCTTTTTTATTTAGGAGATACAACATTTTTAAGCCGAAAACCAAAAAAAAAAAAATCTGCTGATGTCATCTATTCATATGTGGCAAAATGAGTGGTGATGGAGGCGTGTGGACGATGTGCAAACGCCCACACGTGTGGGCGTTAACATTTCCGTAAAAGTTTTGCACGAAAGTATTGGTGAGTAAGAGATACTGATCGATCCAGTCGTGGAGGAAGTCAGTGAGGCCCACATTTTCAACCAAAGAATAAAAGTCTTCATAAATCCCGGCTTCTCTTAAGAAATTATCACAAGGCCATTCACACGACCGTACTTCCACTACGCGAGGAAGATTATACTTGGCCTTTTCCTTCTCTTTAGCTTGTTTATCCTTGGAGCCTTGGCTAGAAGAGCCCCTCAAAATCTCCTTATCATTTTCTGAAAATTTCTGAAATTTTTAGTAACTTCAAAATAAAAGTGAATCAAACTAAAAAAGATTGGTAGCAACTACTCCGACAAGTGCCTAGAGCCTATATCATGCATTAGAATTACTTGGGACCTCATAAAATTTGACATGCAAGCTCAAGAACAGGGTTACCTATGCAGTAAAAATTTGCAATGAATAAAGCACTGGAACAAAAACTAATTGGACCAACGCAGGAGTCACATACCAAGCAGCAATCTTCCAAAGCAGTTTTGTGAATGGAGCTTTGAGCAAGGAGATCGAAAATCGCAGCAAAATGAGCTAGAACTCGTGCTTGAGCTGGATGGGGATTTTTTGGGAGGAAGATGGAGTGTGTGGGTGCGGGTGCGGAAATAAGTGGAGGGGGGCCACCGTGGGCCCACGAGATAGGGGGCGCGCCTAGGGGGTGTGGGCGCGCCCTCCACCCTCGTGGACAGGTGCTTGCCCCCCTGTAGTGTTCTCAGTGCCTAAAATCCTCAAATATTCCATAAAAAATCATACTAAATTTGCAGGGCATTTGGAGCACTTTTATTTTCGGGATATTTTCTATTGCACGGATAATTCAGAAAACAGACAGATAATACTATTTTTGCTTTATTTATTCTAAATAACAGAAAGTCAAAGAGGGTACAGAAGGTTGTGCCTTCTAATTTCATCCATCTCATGATCATCAAAATGAATTCACTAACAAGGTTGATCAAGTCTTGTTAACAAACTCATTCCGACTAACACGGAACCGGAAAATTTCAAATAACACTAGGTTACCTCAACGGGGATATGAACATCCCAAACAATAAGAATATCATACTTTTTCTTGACTGTAGGAAGAGGAAATTCAAAACCTCCAATAATATAGTTAGAATTTTTCCAATAGAATTGATGCTATGAACTTGAGGCTGTTTCATTGGAAAGTGTACCGTATGCTCATTACTATTAACATGAAAAGTGACATTGCCTTTGTTGCAATCAATAACTGTGGGGACCCCGACTCATAAGTCATGATCACCGAATGCACGTGTACAGTGATCCCAGAGATCAATGCTCACTGAACACACAGAAGCTGAATAACAAGAGTCTTACATCCATACATACCGTCTTACAGAAATTATGACCATTATGGTCAAGTCTTACATCGATAAAGCCTTAAGGGCTGAACATCAAATGAAACACAAGCAGCGGAAATCTTCGTCGATAAGTAGAACCCATGCCATCTGCCTTAACCCTACAGGCATTCTGACTGGGAAACGTCCTAGTTTGCATGTTCGTCTCCAAAGAACTCTTCTTCGAACTCCGGTTCTTCCATGCCTGGTCAATTAAATAACCAGTGGCAAGCCAATGAGTACTTTGAATGTACTCGCAAGCAACCCATGTTTTGGTTCAAGATACAACAATGCATGATATAGGTACATTTTTGCAGAAAGCTAGTTTTGAGTGCAATGACATGTTCAACAGCTAGTAAGACATGCATCAAGAGAAATTCACGTAACCATGAGAACAGGTTACAGATATCAACATCAATAGAGTGGGCACCAATCCATCTAACATAAATAGAGTGGGCACCAACCCATCTCAATCATGTCAAGCCCCTTGACTTGACCCAAGTCATTTTCATCATCACTCACACTTGGTTTGTAAACAAGTGGATGTAGCCCAAGAGCGGTTACCCAACTGTCCTTGACATTGGACACGGCTATTCGAATAGTTTTACACTCTGCAGAGGTTGCACACTTTACCCACTAGATCCGGGGAACTTCCATGTCATCCACGACCCGCGGTACCTCAAGTACCCGGGGTAAGCACCCGATCACTACCTTTCCCTAGACGACACTAACATGGAGTCCACTCGATTGGTAGTGACCCCTGTGCCCAACATTTCACATAACACTTTCTTGGAGCCTTGCTCCCATAATTATCACATACCTCTGGCACGGGGTACCAACAGTGTGTCCGGTGCCCTATGAAAACAGTCATGGCCGCCCTACCTGGCACGACCCCGTCCCGAGAGAGAGCACCAACTCTCCCCCGTCACTAGTAATGCGGGCTCCAAGCTAGTATCAGCCTAGGTAATCAATAATGCCCTTTCCCATATAAGGGTAGAGTGGTTGCGCATGTAGGGTTGGAATAACGGTCGCAACTTCGACCAATCCGTTTTCGAAAACAACACACACTTTCCTCGGTACACCACTTCGTCATCAAGTGGTTACCCATCTCATCATCTCCCTCGGGCATAAGTGGCACCCGACGGGGTTTTCGAAAAGTCCTTTAAAAAAGAAAAGAAATACTTTGCCTCCTTCATCATGCACATACCCGTCCCTTTCCGCGTAGCATCTACTTTAGCATCCTAACTACTCCCACCGGCATAACCCTCATAAGAAGGTAGGGCCATGCACAATGCAAGTATCAACAAGGAAGTAACGGAGGCAACCAACCCATGTGGTTCACCATCTCATCATGATTCCGATGCAACAATAATAAAGAGCTATATGACATGGATAAAAAGGGTTTCATAGACATGGTCAAAGGGCTGCTTGCCTTGGTTGGCTTGGTCTTCAAAGTCTTCAGGCCCTTCTCCTCCTTCTTCTCCAGCTACCTCGTCAAATACGGGATCTAACGTTGCAAGGAAATAACGGGAAAATAAGATAATAATAAAAACAGAAAAGTCAAAGTGCTCAGAAAAATGTCAACTCATTTTTGTAAAATACTAGGAGGAAAACTAGGAAGGGGAAAATTCTTGGTTTTGGATTTGGAGTTAGGGAAACAGAGTTGTGGATTTTCAAACATAGGTTCTTTTGTTGAAATTTGAATTTAAATTTGAACAGAGCAGAAAAGTGTAATGGATGTGCATGAAAGTCATATCAATAAATAGGTGGGATTATTCTAAGATTTTAGGAGTTGGAGATATTTCATTTGGGTGAATATTTTGCCCTGTGGAATTTTTGGAAGGGAGACAGAAAAAGAAAAAGAAAAGTGGCGCTGTGCCACTGGGCCAGAGAGGCCACAGGCAGCAGGTCCAGAGGGGAAACCAGCCCACGCGGGCCGCCACGTCGAAGGCGTAAAGGCGAAATACGCCTTCAGCCGACGGGCGAACCGGTGCGCGCGCGCGCGTTTTAAACCTGACGGGTGGATCCCACCAGTCAGGGCGTGAGGCTGACGGGCTGGCCCCACGGCCATCATCGTCTACCTCCGGCCAGAGGCAACGGCGAGCTCGCCGACGGCGATACAGAGCACGGGAAGGTGCGCGGGTGGTACCGTTGGACTCGGGGAGGTGTCGCCGTTCGGGTGGTGGTGGAGAAGGTCGCCGGAGCAGCCTGGTTCGCCGGCGACGAGCCACGCGGCGGAGGTGCTTCGGGCGCCGATGAATCCGGCCGTCCCCGGCTGCAAAAAGAGTGGGTAAGAGAGGGGAAAAGGTCAGCGTGGCCGCGCGGTTCCAGATCGAGAAGAAACGGAGGCGGAGGAGGCCTGTACCGCACGAACGCCGACGAGCCGAGGCGGCGGAGCTCGAGCTCGATCTCGAGCTCGGGCGGCTCTGGAGATGAATGGGTGGTACAGGAGGTTGATTTGGAGTGTAGGGGAGCGACAGGGAGCGAAAGAGGGGCTCGGGGTCGCCTTATATGGGCTGGCCGAGGTCCACCGTAGGCGTGGCCTACGGGTGCCCGCAGGATCGGCTCGGGTGGCCGTTAGAGACGGAATGGAGGGCTCGGGGGTGTTCGTGGGAGTGGTGTAGGGTGCCAGGGAGAGAGAGGAGGAGCGGGCGAGCTGCACGCGGGCCACAGGAGTGGCGCGAGCATTGTCCGAGCCGGGCGGCGCTCTGGGGCGAGCTGCAGGAGAGAGAGGAGGGCGCGGGAGCAAGCGGGCGGAATGCTGGCGTGGAGCGGACGTCGAGGGGCATCGACTGGCGCGCGGGGGAAGCTCGAGGTGGTCGGGAGGCGCGGCGTCAACGGTCGGTGTCCTGCCGGGCGCTCCAGAGCACGACTTTGGCCGGCATCCGCGGTTTTTCCGCGTCCGCGCGCATCCTCTAGTGTCTGGAGGCTGCAGCGGGTGTGGGCAAAAGCTGAAACGGGCCTCGGATGCTCTGGAGAGCCAAGGGGAGAGAAGGAGGCTGAGAAAGAGGGGAGAAGCTGCTGTCCAGAGGAGACAAATGGGGTTTCCCCCTCCCTCATCATTGCTTCCTCGGGCAGGAAAGCATCCAAGTGACAGAGGGGAATGAAGAGGGGTTGTGGTAAAAAGATGGGCTCAAGGAGATTACTGGAAGGGGCTGGAATTTGCATTCCAAAATTCTGCCAGAAGGTGTTTGATGATGTTTTGGGCAAGTTAATGACTTCCATTGGCCATGAGACTCCACAGGGTGAGATGCCACACATAATTAGGGCCTTCTACCTATTTTTAGCTTATTTGGACAAAGTTGCCAATGCAACTTTTGCAAACCCAAAAAATTGGCAGGAATGGATTTGTGTAGATCCAGTTGAGTAGATCACTTCTCCTTGATGCACCACTTGGTGTGGTGGCCTTAATTAGTCATGTGATCAGGCTCACAAATGTTGGGGTCATGGAGAAAAAGTTTGTAGTACAAAGTAGTTCAAATTTGATTCTGGTCAGTGAGGGTTTTGAGGCACTTTGATCAAGATATCCTCTTCTCCAACCTGTGCCATTTGGTCTAGTTGCATTATTAGACCATTGGAGCATGTGCACCAAGTTTGAGATCATTTGGACATGTTTGGCAATGTAAAGTTGCTCAAACTTCAGAATGGACAGAAATGGTTTTGAGGGGATTTCATGGGGTTATACTATTCTCCATGACATGAGACTTGTCAAGATCATCAAGTATGTCATATGTGAGATGATAGAATTTTCTTCGAATTTTTGGAGAATATTTCCTTTGTAAATATTTCAAAAGCTTGAAATATCGAAAAAGGGTTTTTGAGGGATTTGACCAATATTTTGAACATGACCATGTGTTGAAACTCTTATATATGGAAAATATATGTCCACTGAGTTTCCCTAATTTTTGTCAAATATTTTTAAAACAATAAAATAATTTTTCCCTATTAAAGACCATTTCTGGCCTTAAGGAAAAGCTTTTAAATAAAATAGGAAAATAGCTTTTAAAATTATATTTTTGTGGTTTATGGGAGTCCTACATCTAATAGGATTCAAATATAATTTTCGAAATATTTTTCATAACCCAAATCAAGTACTTGCAGTGCAAACCTCAATTCAGGGGTTTTTGGAAAACCAAATTTAGAAAATACTTTTTGGCCAAATTATTTTTGTAAGAAAATTCTATATTGCACTATACACATGGCATGGTCCTTGTGCAGAAGTTTGGGGCAAGGAGTTGAAATATAGAAGGTGGAGTAGTTGACTTTAAGGAGCACTTGAAAAGAAGCACAGAGAGAAAACCATCTCCAAATAAAAGCCAAATAATGCAAAAGTTTTTGTTGGTCCAAATTTTCATGCTTTAATAATGCAAATGAAATGTTACAAAATGCAGGGTGTGACAGACCTACCCCTCTTACAAGAATCTCGTCCCCGAGATTCCTAAACTAGGCTTTAAAGAGATACGGAAACTCGGATCTAAGGTAGTCTTCACGCTCCCAAGTTGCTTCTGCTTCAGTGTGGTTGCTCCATTGGACCTTGAAGTACTTGATGGTGCGGCTTCGAGTGCGTCGCTCAGCCTCATCCAGAATGCAGATGGGCCTCTCACGGTAAGTCAAATCAGGCTGAAGGTCAATGGCTTGGTGATTGACGTCCTTGTAAAGACCAGGCTTGTCTGGAACTTGGAGGCACTTCCGGAGTTGTGACATGTGGAACACATTGTGCACATCGGATAGTTCAGGTGGAAGTTCCAACTGGTAAGCCACTTCTCCTCGTCGTTCAGTGACCTTGAAGGGGCCGATGTATCTTGGGGCGAGCTTTCCTTTGACATGGAAGCGCTGGGTTCCTTTGAGAGGGGTGACCCGGAGATAAACATGGTCTCCAACCCGGAAGGTCATGTCTCGACGACATGAGTCAGCGTAGCTCTTCTGCCTTGACTTGGCGGTCTTCAAATGCTCTCTGACAAGCTGGACTTGCTCTTCTGCTTCATGAAGGATATCAGGCCCAAAAACAAGTCCTTCTCGGGTTTCTGACCAATTGAGGGGTGTGCGTCACTTCCGTCCGTATAACACTTCAAATGGTGCCATCTGAAGGCTTGACTGATAACTATTGTTGTAAGAGAACTCGGCGAAAGGGAGGCAGTCTTCCCACTTAGCCCCATATGCTAAGACACAGGCTCGGAGCATGTCTTCGAGTATCTGATTCACTCGTTCTGTCTGACCTCCGGTCTGTGGATGGAAAGCAGTGCTGAAGGACAACTTGGTCCCCATGGCCTCTTGGAACTTTTTCCAGAACCTTGAGGTAAACTGGGTTCCTCGATCCGACACAATCTCCTTGGGAACGCCATGAAGGCTCACGATTCGGTTGATGTAGAGACTGGCTAACTGGTTCCCCTTGTAGGTCGTCTTGACCGGAATGAAGTGGGCCACCTTGGTCAAATGGTCAACAATGACCCATATGGAGTCATGTCCCTTGCTTGACCTGGGTAAACCGGTGATGAAGTCCATCCCGACTTTGTCCCACTTCCATTCAGGCACCTTGAGGGTTTGCAACAATCCAGCGGGTCGCTGATGCTCAGCTTTGACTCTCTGGCATACGTCACACTTTGCAACATAGGTGGCAATCTCCCTTTTCATCCCGTGCCACCAAAATCTTTCCTTCAGGTCTTGATACATCTTGGTTCCTCCAGGATGGATAGAATACGGGGTGTCGTGAGCTTCTTGCAAGATCAGATTCTTGAGCTCAACCTTGTTGGGCACGCAAACGCGATTCCCAAACCACACAACTCCTTGCTCATCCTTTGAGAATCCTGGGGCCTTGCCTGCCTTGATCTTCCTCTTGATGCCTTCAATACTTTCGTGTCCCTTCTAAGCTTCTTTAATATCATCCATCAAGGTAGGCTTGACTTCGAGGTTGGCCAAGAATCCTGGTGCAACCAGTTCCAACTCGAAACTTTCAAGTTCTTCATACAAAGCGGGTAGCTTGTCCTTAAGCATAGCATTCAAGGAGCAAGCCTTTCTGCTTAATGCATCTGCTACCACATTAGCCTTCCCAGGGTGGTATTGAACACTGAGGTCGTAATCTTTGATCAACTCTAGCCATCTTCTTTGCCTCATGTTCAATTCCCTTTGGGTGAAAATATACTTCAGACTTTTGTGATCCGTGTATATCTCACATCGCTTCCCTAGGAGGTAATGTCGCCATGTCTTCAGGGCATGAACCACTGCTGCTAGCTCAAGGTCATGAGTAGCATAGTTCTCTTCATGAGGCCGTAGTTGCCTTGAAAGGTAAGGTACGACTCTGCCTTCCTGCATCAGAACACCTCCCAGTCCGGTTCTTGACGCATCACAATATATCACAAACTCCTTGTGTATATCTGGTGTGGCCAGAACTGGGGCGGTGGTCAGTCTCTTGTTCAGCTCCTGGAAGCTCTCTTCGCACTTCGGCGTCCATTCGAACTTGTTGTCCTTCTTCAGGAGCTGAGTCATGGGTTGGGCAATGCTTGAGAATCCTTCAACGAACTTGCGGTAATATCCCGCGAGTCCGAGGAAGCTTCTGACTTCCTTCACATTGCTTGGGGATTGCCATTCAGTCACGGCTTCAATCTTAGCGGGATCGACTGACAATCCTTCTTCAGTTAAAACATGACCCAAGAATCCAACTTCATGCAGCCAGAATTCACACTTGCTGAATTTGGCATACAGTTGGTGCTCTCGAAGCTTGTCTAGGACCATCCTCAAGTGTTGCTCGTGCTCTTCTTCCGTCTTCGAGAAGACAAGAATGTCATCAATGAAGACAACGACAAACTTCTCCAAATATTCCATGAAGACCTTATTCATGAGATACATGAAGTAAGCCGAGGCATTGGTCAATCCAAAGGACATGACCGTGCACTCATACATGCCATATCTGGTTACAAATGCCGTCTTCGGAATATCTTGGGGTCTGATTTTCAGCTGGTAGTACCCAGATCTGAGGTCGATCTTGGAGAACACCTTGGCCCCATTGAGTTGATCAAACAGATCTTCAATCTTGGGAAGTGGGTACTTGTTCTTGATTGTAACTTTGTTGAGGGAGCGGTAGTCAATGCACAAGCGGATGGTACCGTCCTTCTTTGCCACAAACAGAACAGGTGATCCCCAAGGGGAGGCACTAGGGCGGATAAATCCCTTCATCAGCTGCTCTTCCAGCTGCTTCTTCAATTCTGCTAACTCTTCCGATCCCATTCTATAAGGCTTCTTATAGATGGGTCCCGTTCCGGGTATGAGCTCGATGACAAACTCAATGTCTCGGTCAGGAGGCATCCCCGGTAGCTCATCAGGAAAAACATCGGGGTATCTGCATACTACCAGCACTTGCTCCAATCCAACTTCAGTCAGACAGTTGACTTGGTTGGCTTGAGTAGAGGAGGGGTTGGAGGCAAATTTAACTTCGACTCCTTGGTCATTCGTCACAGTGACAGTCCGGTTGGCGCAATCTATCAAGCCTTGGTGCTTGCTGAGCCAATCCATTCCCAAGATCATGTCCAATCCTTGTGATTTCAGGATGATAAGGTCTGCTAGGAAGTCTACCCCGTTAATGATAATCCCGACTCCTTTACATCCTATCTTGGCTCTCATCTCTGCTCCGGGGGTTTGTACCACCATAGGGTTATTCAGGGGTGTAGGGGTCATGCCACTTTTTAATGCAAAACTTTGGGTGACAAATGAATGCGTGGCTCCAGAATCAAACAAAACAGTTGCGGGTGCTGAATTGACAAGGAACATACCCAGCACGACGTCCGGGTCTTCCTGGGCTTCTTCTGCAGTCACATGATTCACACGACCCCTGCCGTTGTTGGGCAGGTTGCGGGGAGCTTGGTTCCTTGGTGGCATTCCACGGCCTTGTCCTGGGTTCTGCGCATTGGGGCGCGGGGCGTCGGGCTTCTTGTTGGGGCAATTCTTGGAGTAATGTCCTGGCTGTCCACATCCAAAGCAAGTGACTTGGTTGGGGACGATGCTCTTGCCAGCATTGTTATTGGGGTTGCTGTAAGCTGGCCTGGGGTTGGCATACTGCTGAGGTGGATAGTTGGTGCGGGGTGCAGGAGCTCTTGGTTGCTGATAGGTTGGCTTGACCGGAGCTAGCTGCCACGGACGAGGCTTCTGGTTGCTGGAGCTACCCTTGCTGATCATCTTGCGCTTACGAGTGTCATCCAAAGCACGTCGCTTGTCCTCAAGCATGAGTGCCTTGTTCACCAGATCAGGAAAGGTCGGGCAGTCACACACAACAAGCAAGTACTGCAGAGTCTGGTTAAGGCCTTCCATGAAGCGCTCCCTTTTGGCAGCATCAGTGCTGACATCCTCAGGGGCATACCTTGAGAGAACACTGAACTTCTGCATGTACTCCTTGACAGTGCTACTACCTTGCTTCAGGGCTCGGAACTCACGCTTCTTGATGGCCATGATTCCAGAAGGAATGTGGGCCTTGCGGAATTCTGTCTTGAAGTTATCCCAAGTGATGTTTTGCTCAGCATGCATAGCCTTGAATCCATCCCACCAAGCTCTGGCAGTTCCCCCGAGACAGTGGGCAGCATATGCCACCTTCTCACGGTCCTCAGTGCATCCGACTAGCGCCAACAGATCCTCAATGGTGCGGACCCAGTCGTCTGCATCCAGGGGTTCAGCAGTCTCAATGAAGGTGGGTGGTGCATGCTTCTTGAACTCCACCAACGTGGAACGTCCATGGCCGTGTCCCGCCGGCTGGCGATTGACAGCTTGAGCAATCATCTGGAGGGCTGCAGTGTTGGCTTGGCGCTCCTCTCGGAAGGCTTGGAGAAGCTGAGCCATGTCCATGTTTGGAGGAGGTGGCGGTGGTGGAGTCTGTCCTTGGGCTTGGTCCTGGCTGACTCCTGCCTCAGCAGAACCTCCGGCTTCTTGCGGCTGGGTAGAGGTACCAGTACGTGTTACAACAGGCATCCTATCGGAGCGGTCAAGGTCTCATGATTGGGAAGAATAAAATGAGGGAAAGCAATATAGATGGGACGCCTAGTATGGGGGTGGTGTGACACAAATTTAAGCTAAACAAGGGCCAGAAGGGCCAAACTCATGCATTAAAACCAAATGGGGGATGTAGTCGTTTACAAGTTCCCGAAGGGAAAGTACGACTTCATCAAAGCAAGTTGAAAGCAAACACAACACAACATGGTTTCATATGAACCATTACAAGGACTCGACTTCGCATAGGGGTACACGACCTATCCTACCATAGGGTTACGGACTGGCCTATCCTAGTCCTGAACAATGTCTAAGTGGTGGAATGCTCGGTCGGGTATTCTGGCTCCTCCGGGTCTTCCTCCTCATCTTTGTCTGTCTTAGTCTCTTCGTCACTTGAGGGAGTGGGGGAGTGGAGGAGCTGAACACGGCGCTGCTTCGCTGGTGGCGTCGTGAAGAGGTTGCGATACTCCTTCGCCGTCATACGGCGTGGCTGAGATGATCCCTTGGCATGCGTGACCTGTGGGGGTCGCCCGCCTCGATAGGCTACAAAGGGTTGTCCAGGGGGTGCTCCATCCTTCTTGATCCTGTCCGCCTTCATCTGAGCTAGGCGGAGGAGTTCCTTGGTCTCGTGGAGTTCCTTCCGAAGCTCCATCGACTCCGAGGCCAGGTGCTGTGCCAGGCTGTCGGTACACAAGCTGAAGTAGGTCTGGAAGCGGAGAGAAAGTCCTTCGTCCAAGGGTGGGGCTGGTGCGCTGCTCTCGTCGTCACCTTCCTTCCGATAAGGCAGGTAACGAGTGGCTGGCTCACTTGCCATCTCTGGCAGGAGATCCCGGAGGCGAGTCAGCGCCTTGAGGGCAGTAGTCTCCACGACGAGGAGCAATGTTGCCATCTGGGGTCCCTCAAAGAACCAGCTCGTCGGGGAGTCGTTCACCCTCACGACTACCTCCACGTGATACTCCTTCTTGGTGCTGTTGATCCAGTGCTCGTGGTAGGAGAAGGTGGGGGCTCGAGTGAACTGGCACTTCCTAAGGCTATCCTCAAGAAGCACGGGAAATCCGGTGGTCAGGAAGTCTTCGGGTACGACGGCCATCTACAAAAGTGGAGGGGAAGGGTCAATAGAGGGAATGTGACCTATGTTTGGGATACTATCATAAAACATAGGTATACAGGTAATCTCGTGGATAGTCTCACTCTAACTAACGTCCATGCTAACTAAGGCTTCCTACAGTCAGGATGGCTCTCATACCAGCTCTGTGAGGACCCCGACTCATAAGTCGTGATCACCGAATGCACGTGTACAGTGATCCCAGAGATCAATGCTCATTGAACACACAGAAGCTGAATAACAAGAGTCTTACATCCATACATACCGTCTTACAGAAATTATGACCATTATGGTCAAGTCTTACATTGATAAAACCTTAAGGGCTGAACATCAAATGAAACACAAGCAGCGGAAATCTTCGTCGATAAGTAGAACCCATGCCATCTGCCTTAACCCTACAGGCATTCTGACTGGGAAACGTCCTAGTTCGCATGTTCGTCTCCAAAGAACTCTTCTTCGAACTCCGGTTCTTCCATGCCCGGTCAATTAAATAACCAGTGGCAAGCCAATGAGTACTTTGAATGTACTCGCAAGCAACCCATGTTTTGGTTCAAGATACAACAATGCATGATATAGGTACATTTTTGCAGAAAGCTAGTTTTGAGTGCAATGACATGTTCAATAGCTAGTAAGACATGCATCAAGAGAAATTCACGTAACCATGAGAACAGGTTACAGATATCAACATCAATAGAGTGGGCACCAACCCATCTAACATAAATAGAGTGGGCACCAACCCATCTCAATCATGTCAAGCCCCTTGACTTGACCCAAGTCATTTTCATCATCACTCACACTTGGTTTGTAAACAAGTGGACGTAGCCCAAGAGCGGTTACCCAACTGTCCTTGACCGTGGACATGGCTATTCGAATAGTTTTACACTCTGCAGAGGTTGCACACTTTACCCACTAGATCCGGGGAACTTCCGTGTCATCCACGACCCGCGGTACCTCAAGTACCCGGGGTAAGCACCCAATCACTACCTTTCCCTAGACGACACTAACATGGAGTCCACTCGATTGGTAGTGACCCCCGTGCCCAACATTTCACATAACACTTTCTTGGAGCCTTGCTCCCATAATTATCACATACCTCTGGCACGGGGTACCAACGGTGTGTCCGGTGCCCTCTGAAAACAGTCATGGCCGCCCTACCTGGCACGACCCCGTCCCGAGAGAGAGCACCAACTCTCCCCCGTCACTAGTAATGCGGGCTCCAAGCTAGTATCGGCCTAGGTAATCAATAATGCCCTTTCCCATATAAGGGTAGAGTGGTTGCGCATGTAGGGTTGGAATAACGGTCGCAACTTCGACCAATCCGTTTTCGAAAACAACACACACTTTCCTCGGTACACCACTTCGTCATCAAGTGGTTACCCATCTCATCATCTCCCTCGGGCATAAGTGGCACCCGACGGGGTTTTCGAAAAGTCCTTTAAAAAAAGAAATACTTTGCCTCCTTCATCATGCACATACCCGTCCCTTTCCGCGTAGCATCTACTTTAGCATCCTACCTACTCCCACCGGCATAACCCTCATAAGAAGGTAGGGCCATCCACAATGCAAGTATCAACGAGGAAGTAACGGAGGCAACCAACCCACGTGGTTCACCATCTCATCATGATTCCGATGCAACAATAATAAAGAGCTATATGACATGGATAAAAAGGGTTTCATAGACATGGTCAAAGGGCTGCTTGCCTTGGTTGGCTTGGTCTTCAAAGTCTTCAGGCCCTTCTCCTCCTTCTTCTCCAGCTACCTCGTCAAATACGGGACCTAACGTTGCAAGGAAATAACGGGAAAATAAGATAATAATAAAAACAGAAAAGTCAAAGTGCTCAGAAAAATGTCAACTCATTTTTGTAAAATACTAGGAGGAAAACTAGGAAGGGGAAAATTCTTGGTTTTGGATTTGGAGTTAGGGAAACAGAGTTGTGGATTTTCAAACATAGGTTCTTTTGTTCAAATTTGAATTTAAATTTGAACAGAGTAGAAAAGTGTAATGGATGTGCATGAAAGTCATATCAATAAATAGGTGGGATTATTCTAAGATTTTAGGAGTTGGAGATATTTCATTTGGGTGAATATTTTGCCTTGTGGAATTTTTGGAAGGGAGACAGAAAAAGAAAAAGAAAAGTGGCGCTGTGCCACTGGGACAGAGAGGCCACGGGCAGCAGGCCCAGAGGGGAAACCAGCCCACGCGGGCCGCCACGTCGAAGGCGTAAAGGCGAAATACGCCTTCAGCCGACGGGTGAACCGGTGCGCGCGCGCGTGTTTTAAACCTGACGGGTGGATCCCACCCGTCAGGGCGTGAGGCTGACGGGCTGGCCCCACGGCCGTCGTCGTCTACCTCTGGCCAGAGGCAACGGCGAGCTCGCCGGCGGCGATACAGAGCACGGGAAGTTGCGCGGGTGGTACCGTTGGACTCGGGGCGGTGTCGCCGTTCGGGTGGTGGTGGAGAAGGTCGCCGGAGCAGCCTGGTTCGCCAGCGACGAGCCACGCGGCGGAGGTGCTTCAGGCGCTGATGAATCCGGCCGTCCCCGGCTGCAAAAAGAGTGGGTAAGAGAGGGGAAAAGGTCAGCGTGGCCGCGCGGTTCCAGATCGAGAAGAAACGGAGGCGGAGGAGGCCTGTACCGCGCGAATGCCGACGAGCCGAGGCGGCGGAGCTCGAGCTCGATCTCGAGCTCGGGCGGCTCTGGAGATGAATGGGCGGTACAGGAGGTTGATTTGGAGTGTGGGGGAGAGACAGGGAGCGAAAAAGGGGCTCGGGGTCGCCTTATATGGGCTGGCCGAGGTCCACCGTAGGCGTGGCCCACGGGTGCCCGCAGGATCGGCTCGGGTGGCCGTTAGAGAGGGAATGGAGGGCTCGGGGGTGTTCGTGGGAGTGGTGTAGGGTGCTAGGGAGAGAGAGGAGGAGCAGGCGAGCTGCACGCGGGCCACAGGAGTGGCGCGAGCATTGGCCGAGCGGGGCGGCGCTCTGGCGCGAGCTGCAGGAGAGAGAGGAGGGCGCGGGAGCAAGCGGGCGGCCTGCTGGCGTGGAGCGGACGTCGAGGGGCATCGACTGGCGCGCGGGGGAAGCTCGAGGTGGTCGGGAGGCGTGGTGTCAACGGTCGGTGTCATGCCGGGCGCTCCAGAGCGCGACTTTGGCCGGCATCCGCGGTTTTTCCGCGTCCGCGCGCGTCCTCTAGTGTCTGGAGGCTGCAGGGGGTGTGGGCAAAAGCTGAAATGGGCCTCGGATGCTCTGGAGAGTCGAGGGGAGAGAAGGAGGCTGAGAAAGAGGGGAGAAGCTGCTGTCCAGAGGAGACAAATGGGGTTTCCCCCTCCCTCATCATTGCTTCCTCGGGCAGGAAAGCATCCAAGTGACAGAGGGGAACGAGGAGGGGTTGTGGTAAAAAGATGGGCTCAAGGAGATTAGTGGAAGGGGCTGGAATTTGCATTCCAAAATTCTGCCAGAAGGTGTTTAATGATGTTTTGGGCAAGTTAATGACTTCCACTGGCCATGAGACTCCACAGGGTGAGATGCCACACATAATTAGGGCCTTCTACCTATTTTTAGCTTATTTGGACAAAGTTGCCAATGCAACTTTTGCAAACCCTAAAAATTGGCAGGAATGGATTTGTGTAGATCCAGTTGAGTAGATCACTTCTCCTTGATGCACCACTTGGTGTGGTGGCCTTAATTAGTCATGTGATCAGGCTCACAAAAGTTGGGGTCATGGAGAAAAAATTGGTCGTACAAAGTAGTTCAAATTTGATTCTGGTCAGAGAGGGTTTTGAGGCACTTTGATCAAGATATCCTCTTCTCCAACTTGTGCCATTTGGTCTAGTTGCATTATTAGACCATTGGAGCATGTGCACCAAGTTTGAGATCATTTGGACATGTTTGGCAATGTAAAGTTGCTCAAACTTCAGAATGGACAGAAATGGTTTTGAGGGGATTTCATGGGGTTATACTATTCTCCATGACATGAGACTTGTCAAGATCATCAGTATGTCATATGTGAGATGATAGAATTTTCTTCGAATTTTTGGAGAATATTTCCTTTGTAAATATTTCAAAAGCTTGAAATATCCAGAAAGGGTTTTTGAGGGATTTGACCAATATTTTGAACATGACCATGTGTTGAAACTCTTATATATGGAAAATATATGTCCACTGAGTTTCCCTAATTTTTGTCAAATATTTTTAAAACAATAAAATAATTTTTCCCTATTAAAGACCATTTCTAGCCTTAAGAAAAAGCTTTTAAATAAAATAGGAAAATAGCTTTTAAAATTATATTTTTGTGGTTTATGGGAGTCCTACATCTAATAGGATTCAAATATAATTTTCGAAATATTTTTCATAACCCAAATCAAGTACTTGCAGTGCAAACCTCAATTCAGGGGTTTTTGGAAAACCAAATTTAGAAAATACTTTTTGGCCAAATTATTTTTGTAAGAAAATTCTATATTGCACTATACACATGGCATGGTCATTGGGCAGAAGTTTGGGGCAAGGAGTTGAAATATAGAAGGTGGAGTAGTTGACTTTAAGGAGCACTTGAAAAGAAGCACAGAGAGAAAACCATCTCCAAATAAAAGCCAAATAATGCAAAAGTTTTTGTTGGTCCAAATTTTCATGCTTTAATAATGCAAATGAAATGTTACAAAATGCAGGGTGTGACAGACCTACCCCCCTTACAAGAATCTCGTCCCCGAGATTCCTAAACTAGGCTTTAAAGAGATACGGAAACTCGGATCTAAGGTAGTCTTCATGCTCCCAAGTTGCTTCTGCTTCAGTGTGGTTGCTCCATTGGACCTTGAAGTACTTGATGGTGCGGCTTCGCGTGCGTCGCTCAGCCTCATCTAGAATGCAGATGGGCCTCTCACGGTAAGTCAAATCAGGCTGAAGGTCAATGGCTTGGTGATTGACGTCCTTGTAAAGACCAGGCTTGTCTGGAACTTGGAGGCACTTCCAGAGTTGTGACACGTGGAACACATTGTGCACATCGGATAGTTCAGGTGGAAGTTCCAACTGGTAAGCCACTTCTCCTCGTCGTTCAGTGACCTTGAAGGGGCCGATGTATCTTGGGGCGAGCTTTCCTTTGACATGGAAGCGCTGGGTTCCTTTGAGAGGGGTGACCCGGAGATAAACATGGTCTCCAACCCGGAAGGTCATGTCTCGACGACGTGAGTCAGGGTAGCTCTTCTGCCTTGACTTGGCGGTCTTCAAACGCTCTCTGACAAGCTAGACTTGCTCTTCTGCTTCACGAAGGATATCAGGCCCAAAAACAAGTCCTTCTCCGGTTTCTGACCAATTGAGGGGTGTGCAGCACTTCCGTCCGTATAACACTTCAAATGGTGCCATCTGAAGGCTTGACTGATAACTATTGTTGTAAGAGAACTCGGCGAAAGGGAGGCAGTCTTCCCACTTAGCCCCATATGCTAAGACACAGGCTCGGAGCATGTCTTTGAGTATCTGATTCACTCGTTCTGTCTGACCTCCGGTCTGTGGGTGGAAAGTAGTGCTGAAGGACAACTTGGTCCCCATGGCCTCTTGGAACTTTTTACAGAACCTTGAGGTAAACTGGGTTCCTCGATCCGACACAATCTCCTTGGGAATGCCATGAAGGCTCACGATTCGGTTGATGTAGAGACTGGCCAACTGGTTCCCCTTGTAGGTCGTCTTGACCGGAATGAAGTGGGCCACCTTGGTCAAATGGTCAACAATGACCCATATGGAGTCATGTCCCTTGCTTGACCTGGGTAAACCGGTGATGAAGTCCATCCCGACTTTGTCCCACTTCCATTCAGGCACCTTGAGGGGTTGCAACAATCCAGCGGGTCGCTGATGCTCAGCTTTGACTCTCTGGCATACGTCACACTTTGCAACATAGGTGGCAATCTCCCTTTTCATCCCGTGCCACCAAAATCTTTCCTTCAGGTCTTGATACATCTTGGTTCCTCCAGGATGGATAGAATACGGGGTGTCGTGAGCTTCTTGCAAGATCAGATTCTTGAGCTCAACCTTGTTGGGCACGCAAACGCGATTCCCAAACCACACAACTCCTTGCTCATCCTCTGAGAATCCTGGGGCCTTGCCTGCCTTGATCTTCCTCTTGATGCCTTCAATACTTTCGTGTCCCTTCTGAGCTTCTTTAATATCATCCATCAAGGTAGGCTTGACTTCGAGGTTGGCCAAGAATCCTGGTGCAACCAGTTCCAACTCGAAACTTTCAAGTTCTTCATACAAAGCGGGTAGCTTGTCCTTAAGCATAGCATTCAAGGAGCAAGCCTTTCTGCTTAATGCATCTGCTACCACATTAGCCTTCCCAGGGTGGTATTGAACACTGAGGTCGTAATCTTTGATCAACTCTAGCCATCTTCTTAGCCTCATGTTCAATTCCCTTTGGGTGAAAATATACTTCAGACTTTTGTGATCTGTGTATATCTCACATCGCTTCCCTAGGAGGTAATGTCGCCATGTCTTCAGGGCATGAACCACTGCTGCTAGCTCAAGGTCATGAGTAGCATAGTTCTCTTCATGAGGCCATAGTTGCGTTGAAAGGTAAGCTACGACTCTGCCTTCCTGCATCAGAACACCTCCCAGTCCGGTTCTTGACGCATCACAATATATCACAAACTCCTTGTGTATATCTGGTGTGGCCAGAACTGGGGCGGTGGTCAGTCTCTTCTTCAGCTCCTGGAAGCTCTCTTCGCACTTCGGCGTCCATTCGAACTTCTTGTCCTTCTTCAGGAGCTGAGTCATGGGTCGGGCAATGCTTGAGAATCCTTCAACGAACTTGCGGTAATATCCCGCGAGTCCGAGGAAGCTTCTGACTTCCTTCACATTGCTTGGGGATTGCCATTCAGTCACGGCTTCAATCTTAGCGGGATCGACTGACAATCCTTCTTCAGTTAAAACATGACCCAAGAATCCAACTTCATGCAGCCAGAATTCACACTTGCTGAACTTGGGACTCCACAGGGTGAGATGCCACACATAATTAGGTCCTTCTACCTATTTTTAGCTTATTTGGACAAAGTTGCCAATGCAACTTTTGCAAACCCTAAAAATTGGCAGGAATGGATTTGTGTAGATCCAGTTGAGTAGATCACTTCTCCTTGATGCACCACTTGGTGTGGTGGCCTGAATTAGTCATGTGATCAGGCTCACAAAAGTTGGGGTCATGGAGAAAAAATTGGTAGTACAAAGTAGTTCAAATTTGATTCTGGTCAGAGAGGGTTTTGAGGCACTTTGATCAAGATATCCTCTTCTCCAACCTGTGCCATTTGGTCTAGTTGCATTATTAGACCATTGGAGCATGTGCACCAAGTTTGAGATCATTTGGACATGTTTGGCAATGTAAAGTTGCTCAAACTTCAGAATGGACAGAAATGGTTTTGAGGGGATTTCATGGGGTTATACTATTCTCCATGACATGAGACTTGTCAAGATCATCAAGTATGTCATATGTGAGATGATAGAATTTTCTTCGAATTTTTGGAGAATATTTCCTTTGTAAATATTTCAAAAGCTTGAAATATCCAGAAAGGGTTTTTGAGGGATTTGACCAATATTTTGAACATGACCATGTGTTGAAACTCTTATATATGGAAAATATATGTCCACTGAGTTTCCCTAATTTTTGTCAAATATTTTTAAAACAATAAAATAATTTTTCCCTATTAAAGACCATTTCTGGCCTTAAAAAAAGCTTTTAAATAAAATATGAAAATAGCTTTTAAAATTATATTTTTGTGGTTTATGGGAGTCCTACATCTAATAGGATTCAAATATAATTTTCGAAATATTTTTCATAACCCAAATCAAGTACTTGCAGTGCAAACCTCAATTCAGGGGTTTTTGGAAAACCAAATTTAGAAAATACTTTTTGGCCAAATTATTTTTGTAAGAAAATTCTATATTGCACTATACACATGGCATGGTCATTGGGCAGAAGTTTGGGGCAAGGAGTTGAAATATAGAAGGTGGAGTAGTTGACTTTAAGGAGCACTTGAAAAGAAGCACAGAGAGAAAACCATCTCCAAATAAAAGCCAAATAATGCAAAAGTTTTTGTTGGTCCAAATTTTCATGCCTTAATAATGCAAATGAAATGTTACAAAATGCAGGGTGTGACAATAACAGCCCCTACAATATTCAAAAAGGGTCTATCAAGGATAATCGACAAACTATCGTCCTCGAGAATATCAAGAATAACAAAGTCCGTTAAGATAGTGACATTTGCAACCACAGGAGGCACATCCTCACAAATACCGACGGGTATAGCAGTTGATTTATTAGCCATTTGCAAAGATATTTGAGTAGGTGTCAACTTATTCAATTCAAGTGTACGATATAAAGAGAGAGGCATAACACTAACACCGGCTCCAAGATCACATAAAGCAGTTTTAACATAATTTCTTTTGATGGAGCATGGTATAGTTGGTACTCCTGGATCTCCATGTTTCTTTGGTATTCCACCTTTAAAAGCATAATTAGCAAGCATGGTGGAAATTTCAGCTTCCAGTATCTTTCTTTTATTTGTAATGATATCCTTCATATATTTAGCATAAGGATTTACTTTAAGCATATCAGTTAAGCGCATACGTAAGAAGATTGGTCTAATCATTTCAGCAAAGCGCTCAAAATCCTCATCATCCTTTGTCTTGGATGGTTTAGGAGGAAAAGGCATGGGTTTCTGAACCCATGGTTCTCTTTCTTTACCGTGCTTCCTAGCAACAAAATCTCTCTTATCATAACGTTGATTCTTTGATTGTGGGTTATCAAGATCAACAGCAGGTTCAACCTCTACATCATTATTATTGCTAGGTTGAGCATCAACATGAACATTATCATTAACATTATCACTAGGTTCATGTTCATCACCTGATTGTGTTTAAGGATCAGAAATAGAAATATCATTTGGATTCTTAGGTGTGTCTACGATAGGTTCACTAGAAGCATGCAAAGTCCTATCATTTTTCTTTTTCTTCTTTTTAGAAGAACTAGGTGGCTCTAAATTATTTCTCTGAGAATCTTGCTCGATTCTCTTAGGGTGGCCTTTAGGATACAAAGGTTCCTGAGTCATTCTACCAGTTCTTGTAGCCACTCTAACAACAAAGTCATGTTTATTATTTAATTCATCGAGCAAATCATTTTGAGCTTTAAGTACTTGCTCTGCTTGAGTGGTAACCATAGAAGCATATTTGCTAATGAGTTTAAGTTCACCTTTAACTCTAGCCATATAATCACTCAAGCGTCCTATCTCGAAAGCATTATTCTTTAATTCTCTACCAACATATATAAGCATTAAAACTTTCTTGTCTAGCCATGAAGTCATCAAATTCATCTATGCATTGGCTATGAAATTTAGTAGACGGGGTTTCAACCTTACCATATCTATAGAGAGAACTTACCTTTACTACCTGTGTCGGGTTATCAAGACAATGTGTTTCTTCAACAGGCGGTATATTAAGACCATGTATTTCTTCAATAAGAGGTAAATTATTAACATCATCAACTTTAATACCTTTTTCTTTCATCGATTTCTTTGCCTCTTGCATATCTTCAGGACTGAGAAATAGAACACCCCTCTTCTTCAGAGTTGGTTTAGGAATAGCCTCAGGAGTTGGCTCAATTGGCTCAGGAATTGCCTCAGGAATTGGCTCAGGAAGAGTCCAATTATCTTCATTAGTCAACATATTATTCAATAACAATTCAGCTTGGTTGACTGTTCTTTCCCTGAAAACACAACCAGCAACTATCCAAGTTGTCCTTGGAAGCATCGGTTAATCCATTATAAAAGATATCAAGTATTTCATTTTTCTTAAGAGGATGATCAGGCAAAGCATTAAGTAATCGGAGAAGCCTCTCCCAAGCTTGTGGGAGACTCTCTTCTTTCATTTGCACAAAATTATATATTTCCCGCAAGGCAGCCTGTTTCTTATGAGCAGGGAAATATTTAGCAGAGAAGTAATAAATCATATCCTGGAGACTACGCACACAACCAGGATCAAGAGAATTAAACCAAGTTTTAGCATCACCCTTTGATGAGAACGGAAATATCTTAAGGATATAATAATAGCGAGACTTCTCATCATTAGTAAACAGGGTGGCTATATCATTTAACTTGGTAAGATGTGCCACAACAGTTTGAGATTCATAACCATAAAAAGGATCAGATTCAACCAAAGTAATAATCTCAGGATCAACAGAGAATTCATAATCATTATCAGTAACACAGATAGGTGAAGTAGCAAAAGCGGGGTCAAGTTTGATTCTAGCATTAAGAGATTGCTGCTTCCATTTAGCCAATAGCTTCTTAAGATCATATCTATCATTGCAAGAAAAAATAGCTCTAGCAGCTTATTCATGCATAACATAACCCTCAGGAACAACATGCAATTCATAATTAGGGGGAGAACCTTCATCATCACTGTCGTCAATAATTTTGTTTTCAATAATTTCATTCTCTCTAACCCTAGCAAGTTGTGTTCATCAAGATATTCACCTAATGGCACAGTAGTATCAAGCATAGAAGTAGTTTCATCATAAGTATCATGCATAGCAGAAGTGGCATCATCAATAACATGTGACATATCAGAATTCATAGCAGTAGCAGGTTTAGGTGTCGCAAGCTTACTCAAAACAGAAGGAGAATCTAGTGCAGAGCTAGATGACAGTTCCTTACCTCCCCTCGTAGTTGAGGGAAAAATCTTATTTCTTTCGTATTTCAAGTTCCTCCTAGTGATCAGCAGATATAAATCCCAAGTGACTCAAAGAATAACGGTGCCAGAAATTAGTCTTGCTAACCCACAAGTGTAGGGGATCACAACAGCTTTCGAGGGTAGAGTATTCAACCCAAATTTATTGATTCGACACAAGGGGAGTCAAAGAATATTCTCAAGTATTAGCAGTTCAGTTGTCAATTCAACCACACCTAGATAACTTAATATCTGCAGCAAAGTATTTAGTAGCAAAGTAGTATGATAGTAACGGTAACAGTAGCAAAAGTAAAGATAGCAGTTTTGTAGTAGTTGTAACAGTAGCAACGGAAAAGTAAATAAGCGAAGCACAATATGTGAAAAGCTCATAGGCATTGGATCAGTGATGGATAATTATGTCGGATGCGATTCCTCATGTAATAGCTATGACATAGGGTGACACCAAACTAGCTCCAGTTCATCAATGTAATGTAGGCATGTATTCCGAATATAGTCAAACGTGCTTATGGAAAAGAACTTGCATGACATCTTTTGTCCTACCCTCCCATGGCAGCGGGGTCCTAGTAGAAACTAAGGGATATTAAGGCCTCCTTTTAATAGAGTACCGGCAAAGCATTAACACATAGTGAATACATGAACTCCTCAAACTACGGTCATCACCGAGAAGTATCCCGATTATTGTTACTTCGGGGTTGTCGGATCATAACACATAATAGGTGACTATAGACTTGCAAGATAGGATCAAGAACTCACATATATTCATGAAAACATAATAGGTTCAGATCTGAAATTATGACACTTGGGCCCTAGTGACAAGCATTAAGCATAGCAAAGTCATAGCAACATCAATCTCAGAACATAGTGGATACTAGGGATCAAACCCTAACAAAACTAACTTGATTACATGGTAAATTTCATCCAACCCATCACCGTCCAGCAAGCCTACGATGGAATTACTCACGCACGGCGGTGAGCATCATGAAATTGGTGATGGAGGATGGTTCATGATGACAACAATGATGAATCCCCCTCTCCGGAGCCCCGAACCGACTCCAGATCGGCCCTCCCGAGAGAGATTAGGGCTTGGCAGCGGCTCCGTATCGTAAAACACGATGAAACTTTCTCTCCGATTTTTTTCTTCGTGAAATGGAATATATAGAGTTGGAGTTGAGGTCGGTGGAGCATCAGGGGGCCCACGAGACCGGGGGCGTGCCCACCCACCCTCGTGGACAGGGTGTGGCCCCCCTGGCCTTGATTCTTTTGCAAGTATTTTTTATATTTTCCAAAAGTTATCTCTGTGGATTTTTAGGTCATTCCAAGAACTTTTGTTTTCTGCACAATAAAGAACACCATGGCAGTTCTGCTAAAAACAACGTCAGTCCGGGTTAGTTTCATTCAAATCATGCAAATTAAAGTCCAAAACAAGGGCAAAAGTGTTTGGAAAAGTAGATACGTTGGAGACGTATCAAACTCCAATGACACAACAGGTATGTTCATGCATGTTTCTTTAACAGGTTTGCTCTTATCAATAGCTCTATATACAGTTGACTACTCATATCATGCACATTACTAGAATCACAACAGAGCCAATAGTGTTGTTGTACATGTAGACCCCTGGTACCCATCTGAAATCTTGTTGTGTCGTGTAGTTTCCCACGCTTTGTATTCTTTCAATGCAGCTTTGTCTTGAACTGATATGATTTGAACCGTGTCACTATTTTGATTTGGCAAGACAATGCAGTGACCATATGACATAGATATATGTTTGTTTGATGCTTTTATTATGTACTAGTACTTGGCAATAGAATACTTGGTAGGTTAATCCTGTCCACCTTACTAATGAACTGGTTCACCGAAATGAGTTTCATATACTAGTACATGTTAAGCCTGTTATGTGTCTGCTTGTTTCTTCTTTTAGAATGCTGACAGAATATTGGGGAAGAGTGCCTTATTAAGCAATGGTAAAGGAAGTAATGCAGATAAGGTTCAGGATAGTGACACATCCTTGTTGGTCTCCAACAAAGCTGATAAAACAGCGAAGGAAGACTATCTTGAAGACAGTGAGACAACCCCAAAGTCCTGTCTTGGTTTAGTGTTCGAGTTACTGGCCACTACCGCTTGCACAAGCTATTCAAACTCACTGTCTGAATCAGTTCGGTTTCTTGAGTCTTGTCGGAGTAATGGGCCACGGGTAGCCTCACCCGAGTCCCTGAACCTGTCAAAACTTCGGGATGGCTTCGCCCCGCAATACCCCAAGCTGAAGCTCCGCCCTCCGGAGGCCGGCTGGCTTAACGGCCGGCCACCGGAGGATGGCCAACCACCAGCAGACGACACCAGGAGCGGCCGGCTCTAGTCAGCTGGCCTCTAGAGAGGGCGGCGTCGTGCAGGTGGCCCCCTGGCGCCCTCAGACTCTGCACCCCCATCAAGAGGACAAGACAGGGCATGGCTACAGTGAAGTCCCTCACCCCCGAATCTTGGGCTTGGCGTGGCCAGAGTGCCCCTACAGGCGGAGATCTCTGCATGGCGCAGCACTGTTGCCACCCCCCCTTGATGCCACTCCAGACAGGCGGAGCCCTGTTCCCCACGACGACCTGTCGATACGGCCTGCGGGCTGCGGGCCCGATCAGGCAGTGATAGCCCGGAAGACGGCGGATGCCAAACCAGTCGGACTTGGGGAAGGCCGGCCTCCAGCAGGCGGCCGTCCCTTTCCTCAATGTAAGCGCGCCATTAACCTGAAGAGACAAGGTGTGGCTAAAGTGATCTCCCACCAGGCGGTAGGACTGTAGCCACACTGAGCTGACCAAGCCCGCGTCATTAGCAGCACGGCCACAATGAACCACCACCAACCAGACCCGCCAGCGGCGGGAGCGGCCTGTCAGCTCCGTACCGGACCAGGCGGCGGGCCCCAGTAGTCGGCGGAGAAGCCGGATGCCGGAGACACTAACAGCCGGGCCCAACACCTGGCCGGATTACCGTTGTACCCCTAGGGGTAGGCCTATATAAACCCCCTAGGGCACCCATGCAAAGGGTTCCCACCCCATTAGAACTAGCCATAGCCCTAGAGCAGGAAGAGAGCTAGCCTTGCCTCCTTCTGCCTCTAGAACACAACTCAAGGAGCACCATTCTATCACTTGTGCCTTAGTGATCACGCGGAGACCCCGCAGAGCAGGACTAGGGGTGTTATCTCTCAGGAGAGCCCCGAACCTGGGTAAAGTACACCGGTGTTCGTGTCTATGCCATATCCCGCTTCCACGCACCGGCGACGTTCTACTCGCTCCCACCATGATAAGCCATCCTTTGGCATATGTAGCACCCAACCCCCAACATTTGGCGCCCACCGTGGGGCGAGGTGCACTGTCTCCCAGAGACCTGCTCTGGACGAGAACATTGTTCCTTCCTGGCGAGCGAAGCCAGCCCAGCACACCCGACGGTGTCAGCCTCGACGCGCTGCACGGCGCGGAGATCGCCTGCACGGCGAGCTGCCTCGCCGACCTTGTTGGCGAGATCCACCTCTCCGACGAGCCGGCCTCCGACGCAGGCACTGACTGCCCCGGAAGCCGTCTCGTCAACCTCCTCGACCAGCTTCACGTCACCAGCGAGCCTGCTGTGGACCTGGAGTCTGTTGGCTCCACCGACCCGATGATCGTCGACTCCGACACGGTGTCGCTTGACGTGTTCCCTACCAATGTGGTGATCTACGATGAGCTGCCTCCTCGCGAGCACAGCGGCGGGAGTACCGTCACGGAGGTGCTTGTCATCAACAGTGGCGAGCGCTCGGCCAGAGATGCTAGAGACCCACTCGATGCAGCACTGCGAGACCTGTCGACGCCTATTCCAGAGGATGTAGATGCTGAGATGCTGGAGGCACACCGTGTCTAGCTCCTCGAGAGAGCTGGCCGACTGGCTAGCATGCGACGCCTCTCAGACGCCTATCGGTGCAAGATGGACCGGGCCGTTGGTGGCATGCCGGCTCCCGAGGGGCCTAGCCGCATCGGCTCGATCCGGCAACGTGCCGCGACTATCGCCAGCATGTTCGGGGCAGAACGCCCCATCTACGCCATGCCTGCGGAGAATATCCGGGCCTCTCAGGCAGTGATAGACGAGCTGGACAAGTACGAGGGCGACGAGCGTCACCACATGATAGAGCGAGTCCAGCAGCTCCTTGACACAGCCGCCGCGCAACACGAAGTCGGCTGCCGCGCTGAAGTGCCCGCCCTGCGGAACAATGAACCGCCCCCTCGCCAGGACCATGGCGCAATGTCCCGGACACCGACCGGTGGCGCCCGCGGAAGAAGAGGCAACAAGCCGGCTGCCAGCCGCAGCCGGACTCGCCTCTCCATCGAGCGTGACGAAGACGGCTGCCCTCGAGCGTTAGAGCGGCGAGGCGACCCGCCTCCTCCTCTGCCTCTTGGAGAAAGGCAGCCTACTCTGCCGCCTGTCACGCACCCGAGATTCGGCGACCACCTTGGTCATCGAGAGGGAGTCGGAGAGAACAACGCCCGCCATCGGATCAATCACCTCAACCGTTCCCTGGCACTAGAAGAAGAAGACGCATTGGGCCTGCCCTGTTTCGGCCCACAAATCCGAGATGAGCCCTTCCCCAAAGGGTTCACGCTCCCAAGAGATACACCCAAGTACACCGGCTCCATGAAGCCGGAGGACTGGCTGGTCGACTACTCCACGTCCGTCAGCATAGCGAACGGCAACAAGACATTTCCTTGAAGTACGTCCCGCTCATGCTTCAAGGCACACCCCGGACGTGGCTCAACAGCCTGAAGCCCCGCAACATCAACAACTGGGTTGATTTCACCGAAGCCTTCATCCGCAACTTCACCAACCCATACAAGCGGCCTCCCAAGCCCCGACAGCTCTCCTTGTGCGTCCAAGGGCCCAGCGTATCGACTCGCGACTATCTCACGCGCTGGGCTGAGCTGCGCAACTCCTGCGAAGGCGTGCACGAGGTGTAGGCAATCGAGTACTTCACCGCTGGGTGCCGAGAGGGCACCCTCCTCAAGCACCGACTTCTTTGTGATGAGCCTGCGACTCTCGACGAGCTGTTGATCATCGCCGACAAGCATGCCACGGTTGACTCCTCCATGAAGGCGGAAATCCTAGTTGACGCGTCCGGCAAGGTGACACCTCAAGCTCCTCGGACTCCGGCAGGTGACACCTGTCGGCGACACATCCAAGTGACAACAAGCAGAAGCCACCCAGCCGGCAGGTGGCGACAGTCAGGACCAACAGCCGGAGGCGCAGCCAGCGCCCAAGCGTCAGAAGGGCGGCAAGCCCAATTGGTTGCCGCCTTCTCTTATGAGCAGACCCTAGATGCACCCTGCAATTTCCATAGTGGCGCGAAGCCATCCAGCCACACTACTCGGAAGTGCCATTGGCTCACAAGGATAGCCAAGGGAGATGGACTCCTGCCTCCTCCGCCCGCCGGCCCGCCGCCTCCTCAGCCCCAGTAGCCGGCGGCCCGGCCAGTTGGCGCCGTACAAGACGAGTATCCAGAAGAGCACGGAGCATATGTTGTGTTCACCAGCGTGGCCGATGACAGACGCAGCAGACGGCAGCAACAGCAAGAAGTACATGCAGTGGCCTCAAATACTCCAGAATTGATGCATTGGTCTGAGAAGCCCATCAGTTGGAGCAGGGCCGACCACCCGGAGGTGATGCCCTCCCCTGGGTCCTACGCCCTGGTCCTAGATGCTACCTTTGCAACAGAGAGGCGGGCTGCTCGTTTCTCCAGAGTCCTGATAGATGGCGGCAGCAGCATCAATATCCTGTACCGTTACACGATGGAGAAGTTCGGAATCAAGCAGAAGCAGCTCCTCCCTAGTCAGACCGTATTCCATGGCATAGTCATGGCCTTTCCTGCTCACCAGTTGGCAAGACCCAGATTGGTGTTCTCTTCGGTGACAAGAATCATTTCCGCCGTGAGCCAGTTTGGTTTGAAGTGGTGGACCTTGAAAGCCCCTACCATGCGCTGCTTGGCCGGCCTGCCCTGGCCAAGTTCATGGCAGTCCCCCACTATGCTTACCTCAAGATCAAGATGCCGAGTACCAAGGGGATCCTGACTATAGTCAGAGACTACAAGAAGTCGACCGCATGCACCGCGGATAGCAGCCGGCTGGTCGAGTCCCTCGTGATTGCAGCTGAGAAGCAGATCCTTGACCGGGTGGTGGCGATGGCAGACAAGAGGCCGGAAATGTCACCCATCCCCAAGAAGTCGGAGGTTGAGGGCGTGTTCAAGTCGTCAAAGGAAACAAAGAAGATACCCCTGGAAACAGAGCACCCGGAGAGGCACGCTGTTATAGGTGCCAACCTTGACAGCAAATAGGAAAGTGAGCTCGTCGATTTCCTCCGTGAGAATCGGGACATCTTCGCATGGTCTCCCAAAGACATGCCGGGTGTTCCGACGGATTTCGCCGAGCACAAATTACATGTTCGACCTGACGCCAAGCCGGTCAGGCAGCCCCTTGCGCCGCCTGTCGGAAGAGAAGAGAAGAGTTGTCGGAGAAGAGATATCCTGGCTTCTAGCTGCCAGTTTCATCATGGAAGTATTCTTCCCGGAGTGGCTGGCCAACCCAATTCTTGTGTTGAAGAAAAATAAGTAGTGGCGCATGTGTATTGATTATACCAGCCTCAACAAAGCTTGCCCCAAAGATCCCTTTGCCCTGCCAAGAATTGACCAAGTGATAGACTCCATAGCCGGATGCGAGCTATTGAGTTTTTTGGATGCATAATCAGGGTACCATCAGATAAAGCTGAACCCGGCCGACAGGCTGAAGACCGCCTTCATCACACCATTTGGAGCCTTCTGCTACCTGACCATGACATTCGGCTTGCGAAATGCCGGTGCCACGTTTCAGCATTGCATGCAGAAGTGTCTCCTCAAGCAACTCGGTAGAAATGCCCATGTCTACGTGGATGATGTGGTAGAGAAGACAGAGAAGCGTGGCACGCTGCTAGAAAACCTCAAGGAAACTTTTGAGAACCTGCGCCGATTCCAGATCAAGCTCAACCCAGAGAAATGCGTCTTTGGAGTACCAGCCGGCTAGCTCCTCGGCTTTCTGGTCTCAGAGCGCGGCATAGAATGCAATGCAACCCAGTAAAGATCAAGGCCATTGAGAAGATGGAGGTGCCCACCCGACTGCTGGAGGTACAGAAATTCACTGGCTGCCTGGCATCAATCAGCCGTTTCATCAGTCGACTGGGCGAGAAGGCTCTTCCCCTGTACCAGCTCATGAAGAAGACCACTTTTTTCGAGTGGAACGACAAGGCGGATGAAGCTTTTCTCCAACTCAAGAAGATGTTTACCACCCCGCCTATCTTGGCGGCTCCAAATGAGAAAGAGCCCATGCTCCTCTACATCGCCGCCACCAGCCGGGTGGTCAGCACAGTCATAGTGGTAGAACGCAAGGAGGAGGGCAAAGCATTGCCGGTCCAGAGGTGGAAGCATGAGAAGGGTACTTACGCTGACACCATGAGCGGCACCTTCGGATGCCTCTAGAACTTGGCCACCTTGGCCGTGGCTTCTTTGCGCCTAGTCGCCGCGGCCGGGTTCTTGGGCTTCTTCGATGCGCTGCCGAACAGGGTGGCGCCATGCTTCCGCTTGCGCTTGCCGCCTTGGGCGGGTGGCCCGGTAGAGGGGCCTGCGCCGGTGTTGGCGGTGCTCCGGGAGGGGCGTGGCTCGTCTTCGTCGTCATCGTCATCGGGCCAGGTCTCCACGCCGCTGCCCTTCTCGGAGCCGCCTGCTCCATCACCGCCGCCTGCTGCGTCGTCCTCCAAGGCGGCTACCCCCTAGTCGGGGTCGTCCACATCATTTACTGCCCGGTCCGGCAGGTAGTCACCACCCGGCCCCACGATGGCGGCCGTCGCCGCAGACATATAAATTTGCACTCTAGAAAAGGAGTTGTGTCACACCAGGAACAAGACTAAAAGATAGAACTAAAAGAAGAAATCGAGGGACTTACAGCAGGCAGCGGGTCGTTGCGGGAATACGACCGCTTCCTGAACCTCCAGTCTCCCTCTGACACCTTGAGGTCAGAGATCTCGTTCACCATCCTCGCAACCTCGGCAGTCGACATCTCCCTCGTGCACAACCTGCTCGGGTCGTGGTTCCCACTCATCCGACAGATCAGACGAGGGCGGCCCTGAAGCGGGAGGACCCGGCGCTCGATGAAGGCGATGAGGAGGTTGGAGGCCACGAGGCCCTTCGACTCCTGGAGCACCCGGAGTCGGCCAATGGCGGCTGCCGCGTCCGCCGACACCGGCTTCGGCTTGTAGACCCAGTTGGGCCGAAGCCCGACAGGGGGGGCGGCCTCGTAGGCTGGCATGTTGATGATGTCGATAGCCGGGTCGACGTTCTCAACATAAAAATAAGACTGCTACCACAATTTTACCGACTGTGACAGCTTGATGACGGGGAAGGCATTCCTCTACGCCAGACGGCGCACGGCGACAAATCCGCCGCACTCGGCCGCCGCGTCCTCGGCGGAGGTGCCCAGCTTGCTGTAGAAGAACGCTCCCCACAACCCGAGTGTGGGAAGGATGCCGAGGTAGCCCTCACATGCCGTGAAGAAGGCGGAAAGCAGGGTCACGGTGTTGGGCGTCAGATGATGCGGCTGGAGGTGGTTGAAATCCATGAACAAGCGGAGGAAGCCGCTCGCCGGGAGGCCGAAGCAGCAGAGGAAGTGCGAGCGGAAGACGAACCGCTCGTTCCCCTTTGGCGCCAGCAAAATCTTCTCCGCCGGCGGCACCCGCGCCTTGACGAACGCCGTGTTGGGCATCCACCGCGTGTCCCGGAGGAAGGAGATGTGGTCTTCGATCACCATCGAGCCGTCCCAGTCGCCGCCCTTCTCGCGCACCATGGCCTCGGGTGGAGCTACGAGGGGAGGAGGAGCACGACGGCGACGAAGCTGCGAGAGCACCACGGCGAGCACTAAAGCAGCGGCAGCAGCAGTGGCAGAGAGAGCAAGAGGAAGAAGAGAGTATGGGGAGGAGGGCGCGCGTGCTCCGCTGCTCCGCTTCCTCCCCCTATTTATAGCCCTCGGGCTGCGAAGCCGAGGGGATGGGGCATGGGATCGTGGGATTAACTGCACCCATGACCCCACGACCCCCCGGTTACTACGAGAAGTTACTGCACCTTGAACGCTCGCGGGAATCGCAACCGCCCGCCTCGGCCACAGCGGATCCGCCCGCATGCCGAGGCCCGAAAGTGGCAGGCCCGGCCCACTGTCACGTCCCATCATAAGCGTGGGGTGGCAGGCTGGCCGGGCTGACATGCACCGCGTGGCGTGCTTGCGGCGGGCAGTGGGCCTGGGAAGCTTAGCAGGCACGCCACCTGTTTCCCGCCTTGGAGTTCAAAATTGGCCGATGGTCCCGCCTCTTCAAAACCAACTCCAGCAGTCGGTGCGCCGCAAGGCGGATCGAACATTCTCCAGATCTCGGTGAGGGGGGAAGCCATTGAGACTTCACGACCCCTCGACCGAAACGCCTCACCGGCTTCGGGGACTACTGTCAGAGTAATGGGCCACGGGTAGCCTCACCCGAGTCCCTGAACCTATCAAAACTTCAGGACGGCTTCGCCCCGCAATACCCAAGCTGAAGCTCCGCCCACCGGAGCCTGGCTGGCTCAACGGCCGGCCACCGGAGGACGGCCAACCACCAGCAGACGGCACTAGGAGCGGCCGGCTCCAGTCAGCCTGCCTCTAGAGAGGGCAGCGTCATGAAGGCGGCCCCCTGGCGCCCTCAGAGAATGCACCCCCATCAAGAGGACAAGACAGGGCGTGGCTACATTGAAGTCCCTCACCCCCCAATCTTGGGCTTGGCATGGCCACAGTGCCCCGTACAGGCAGAGATCTCCGCATGGCGCGACACTGTTGCTACTCCCCCCTTGACGTCACTCCAGACAGGCTGAGCCCTGTTCCCCATGATGACCTGTCGATACGGCCTGCGGGCTGTGGCCCGATCAGGCAGTGATAGCCCAGAAGACGGCGGATGCCGAACCAGTCGGACTCGGGGAAGGCCAGCCTCCAGCAGGCGGCTGTCCCTTTCCTCGAAGTAAGCGCGCCATTAACCTGAAGAGACAAGGTGTGGCTATAGTGATCTCCCACCAGGTGGCGGGACTATAGCCACACTGAGCTGACCAAGCCCGCATCATTAGCAGCATGGCCACAGTGAACGGCCACCAACCAGACCAGCCATCGATGGTAGCGGCATGTCGGCTCCGTACCGGACCGGTCGGCAGGGCCCACCAGGCGGCGGGCCCTAGTAGTCGGCGGAGAAGCCGGAGGCCGGAGACACTGACAGCCGGGCCCAACACCTGGCCGGATTACCGTTGTACCCCTGGGGGTATGCCTATATAAACCCCCCAGGGCACCCGTGCAAAGGGTTCCCACCCCATTAGAACTAGCCACAGCCCTAGAGCAGGAAGAGAGCTAGCCTTATGTAGGACCTTGAAGTATGTTTAGAGGGGGGGGGGTGATTAGACTACTTGACCAATAAAAACTTAACCTTTTCCCAATTTTAGAGTTTGGCAGATTTTAGCTACTTTAGGACAAGTCAAGCAATCATCACACTATTCAAGCAAGCATGCAAAGAGTATATAGGCAGCGGAAATTAAAGCATGCAACTTGCAAGAAAGTAAAGGGAAGGGTTTGGAGGATTCAAACGCAATTGGAGACACGGATGTTTTTGGCGTGGTTCCGATAGGTGGTGCTATCGTACATCCACGTTGATGGAGACTTCAACCCATGAAGGGTAACGGCTGCGCGAGTCCACGGAGGGCTCCACCCACGAAGGGTCCACGAAGAAGCAACCTTGTCTATCCCACCATGGTTGTTGCCCATGAAGGACTTGCCTCACTAGCAGTAGATCTTCACGAAGTAGGCGATCTCCTTGCCCTTACAAACTCCTTGGTTCAACTCCCCAATCTTGTCGAAGGCTCCCAAGTGACACCTAGCCAATCTAGGAGACACCACTCTCCAAGAAGTAACAAATGGTGCATTGATGATGAACTCCTTGCTTTTGTGCTTCAAATGATAGTCTCCCCAACACTCAAATCTGTCTCAAAGGTTTTGGATCTGGTGGAAAGAAGATTTGAGTGGAAAGCAACTTGGGAAGGCTAGAGATCAAGACTCATATGGTAGGAATGGAATATCTTGGCCTCAACACATGAGTAGGTGGCTCTCTCTCAGAAATGGTAAGTTGGAAGTGTAGGTTCGTTCTGATGGCTCTCTCCACGAATGAAGAGGAGGTGGAGGGGTATATATAGCCTCCACACAAAATCTAACCGTTACACACAATTTACCAAACTCGGTGGGACCGATTCAACAGACTCGGTCGGACCGATTTAGTAAACCTAGTGACCGTTAGGATTTTCCGTGGGACTGACATGCATCTCGGTGAGACCGATTCGGTTAGGGTTAGGGCATAACATAATCTCGGTAAGTCCGATTACACAAACTCGGTGAGACCGATTTGGTAATAAGATTTTCAGAGAGTTGGTCAGGTAAACTCAGTGGGACCGATTTGCTCTTTTCGGTGAGACCGAAATGTTACAAAAAGGAAATAGAGAGTTTACATTGCAATCTCGGTGGGACCGATCGCTCACTTCGGTTAGACCGAAACGTTACGAAGGGAAACAGAGAGATTACAATCCCATCTTGGTGTGACCGAGATCCCTATCGGTAAGACCGATTTGCTTAGGGTTTGTGGCAGTGGCTATGACTTTTGGAATCGGTGGCGCTGGATAGGAAGAATCGGTGTGACCGATTTTGGCTTTGGGTTTAGGTCATTTGTGGATGTGGGAAAGTTGTTGAGGGTTTTGGAGCATATCACAAAGCACATGAAGCAAGAGGCTCATTAAGCAACACCTCATCCCTCCTTGATAGTATTGGCTTTTCCTATAGACTCAATGTGATCTTGGATCACTAAAATATAAAATGAAGAGTCTTGAGCTTTTGAGCTTGAGCCAATCCTTTGTCCTTAGTATTTTGAGGGATCCACTTTCATCATCCATGCCATGCCATTCATTGAGCTTTCCTGAAATAATAATCTTGGAATAGTATTAGCTCAATGAGGTATATGTTGTTATGAATTACCAAAACCACCTAGGAATAGTTGCACTTTCAATCTCCCCCTTTTTGGTAATTGATGACAACATATAGATCAAAGCTTCGACAAATGATAATAAGATTGAATAACATCGTCGCTTTGAGAAGTATGTGATAAGCTAGAGCTCCCCCTAAATTTGTGCATAGTTTAAGATTTGCTTTGGACTGCAAATGCACAATGAATTAGGCTCATGGGTTACTCTTCCATGTCACATACATCTTGGTGGAGCACTCAAAGTAATAAACATTGAATACATGCACTCATCACCAAGAAAAGTGAATGATCACATAAGATAGATAGGATAATATCAAGCATGAATAAGTGTAGCTTATGATCAAACACATGATCATCAATGTCTCACAAGCATAGTATCTCAACCAATCAAAGCAAACAAAGTTTTAAACCACCAAATAAAGCAAGAGAGAACAAAAGCAACACACTCTCTCTCTCGAAGCCTATGATCTATACATTTTTCTCCCCCTTTGGCAACAAGTTACCAAAAAGTTCATAGAAAATGCATAGTGCTAGATCGACTCTCAGCTTGATCTTCTGGTGGAGGTGTCCTGATGACTCCAAGGACGAAGGCTTCAGTTGAAGTAGAGGGTGCTGGAGTGGATGCTGGAGCTGGTTGCACAGGAACTGAAGGGGCAGTAGCTGGTGTTGAAGTTGTTGCTCTAGTGTCTGTCACTGGCACTGCAACTGACCTCTGGGCTCTGGGCACTCTGGCAAACACATTTGTGGTAGTCTTTCCCTGCCTCTCCTGCATATCAATCTGCAGCTGCTCCAAAACTGACTGTATCTCAGTTACTTTGACATCAAGGTCATGGAATTTGAGTTCCATGATTCTCTCCAGGCTCTCCTGATTCCGAGTGAGGGTGGCCAGTCCCTTCTCAATCCTCAGTGTAGATGCTATCAAGTAACCAAGCTGCTCCTGTTTGGTCTTCAAGAAATATTCTGATGCCTCCTCTTGAGTTGGCATCCTGGCAACCTTCTCCTTCTTTGCCTTCTCCTTCTTCTCCTGAGCTTGAACTGATGTTGGATCATTCTCATTCATGACAACCTCATTGTCCTCAAAGTCTAGATAAAGTGGAAAATGTTCCTTATCCAACTGATATTTCCCTGTGCCCATCTTTGAGTTGATCAATTCCTGAATCTGAGGGGCATATCCGCAGCTCCTCTTCTGATCTGCAGTCCTCTTAATGGTTTCAACCATCAGGCTCATGACTTTGAACTTTTGTGGCACATCAAACATATGCAACATGTTGATGGCATGCCCTCTGATCATGTTATGGTCACCAGACTTGGGCAACAAAGTATGCCTCAGAATCCAATTGATGGTTGGCAACCCTGACAGCAGAAAGTGAACTGATCCAAACTTGTGAGTCTCAACTGCCTTGTCTAGGATCTCCTTGTACATGTGAGCCATTGAATTGTGATCCATCTTCTTCTTTGCATACATATCCAGGTCATCCTCATTTTCCTTGGGGGCATTTATCAGACTTGCCCATTCTTCAACAGTGGATTGGTACCTTGTACCTTCAGACATCCAAACAATTCTTCCATCTGGGTAAAAGTGTGCTGTGGAGTAGAATTGCATGATAAGCTCATCATTCCAGTGGGTGAACTTTTGTCCAACAAAATCAGCAACTCCACAAGCAACAAAGCTTTCCTGCACTCCAGGATAGTGCTCTTCATTGTCCTTGATGTAGGTCCAGTCGACCCACCTCATGTCACAAACTATGGGCTTCTTGTCCAACAGAATTGTCTCATAGAAGTCCTGCTATTCCTTTGTATGGAACCTGTAGTCAACAACAGTTCTTCTCCTTGATGCATATGGATCTTCCATCCTCCACAGCCTCAGCCCTGAATCCTTCCTGATCCTCATGTCCTCAGCCACAGGATGGGCATCGTTGTGGTCTGGTATCTTGGGCTTGAGCTTCCTTAGGACCTATCCTTCTTCATCTTCCTCTTCAGCAACATTGGGCACTGGGGCCTTGTTCTTCTCAGCAGCTGGAATACTCCTAGTATTCCTCTTTGGTACTTGCTTGGCCTTGGAGGCAGCTTTGGGTGCTTCTTTGGGCTTAGATGTTGCAGCCCCTAATCTGATTGCATCACCCATAAGCTTGGGTGCCTTAGGTGCTGGTGCAGCATCCTCTTCCTCTTCAGCATCCCTTCTCATAGAGGGCTTTCCAAGGATCTTGGCAGTTGTGGTTCTTGCTCTCTTCTTTTTCTTGTCCTGAGCACCTTCATCCTCTGATTCAATGGTGAACTTCATTGTCTCTCCAGTGGGAACTTTCTAAGATTTGGAAGAAGTGACTTTCTTCTCAGGTGCCTCTTTGGGACCTGTCTGAGCTGGCACTTGAGTGGACTTTTTGGCTTTAGGCATTGGTGTCCTCTTGGCAGGAACTTTCTTCTTCAGTCCAGGCTTAGTGCTATGTGCAGAGCCATATTCCTTCTTGAGCACCACTTTCTTGGAAGTAGCCTCATCTTCCTCAGCTTTGTAATCCTCATCCTCTGAGTCTGATGTTCTTCTCTTTCTCTGCCTGGTAGCAGCCTTGGGCAGGTTGCTAGGAGTGCTTCTGCTCCCTTCATCTGTAGTTGAGGGACTAGTGCCCTCACTCAAGTCCATCTGCTCTTCTGACCTGTTCTAGCTGTCACTCTGGTCTGACATGCTGCAAGAAGCTGACTGCTGACCCTATGAAGAGTTATAAATGAGATAGAATAGATGAGAATCACAAAATGCAGAGATTTTTGCAAAAGAATGATTCAAAAGTTCAGTTTTAGTTTTCCACAGAAAGCATTTCGGATCAACCGATTTTCAAACTCGGTGATACCGAAGCAGTTTTTGGAACCTGAACTGATGAACTCGATTGGACCGAGTCACAGTTCGGTGGCACCGAGACTGCTAGGGTTTCACAGAATCCTCAAATCGGTCGCACCGATTAGTAATTCTCGGTCAGACCGAGAGTCACTAGTGCAATGTCATAAGCCAAATCGGTGAGACCGAGTTTTTCAACTCGATGGGTCTGAGATGGTTTTGGCGGAAACCTAACCCTAAAAATTTGAATCTCATCTAATCTATGGACTGTTCTGGCTGGATAGAAGTGTTTCAATCGTGGCAAGATTCAATAAGATTACAATGTGCTAGGAATTAGACGTGGATAGCACAAAGATTGAGTCCATACCCTAACTTGGCGGTGGACTCGCTACAGCGGCAACGGCGGGGGCGAAATCTGTTGACGGTGGCGGAGAACAGCGACTGGAGGCTATAGACGACGAGGAGACGATCCGGAGACCTTCGATGGCAGAGCGAGCTATTGCGCGGGCGAAGGGTTTCGGAGAAATTTCCAAAATTTTGCCCGTGACTATATATAGCCCGACCCTGTCGGTGTGACCGAGTGGAACAACTCGGTGGCACCGAGATGCATAACTGTGTACAGTTACAACAAATCGGTGTGACCGAAGAGTTCAAATCGGTTGCATCGAGATGGAAAACTCAGATCAACTTAATGATATAGGTAGGACCGAAAAGGAGGAATCGGTCTGACCGAGAGTCACAAAGAGGTTTTGGAAGTTTAAGTCTATGACGAATCGGGGACTCCGAGTGCTCCTCACACAGAGTGGTTCGAATCTGACTTGATCAAATTTTGTGATGTAGCATGAATAGAGTTTGAGACGAGAAAATCATAGATAGCTAGAGAAAGTTCTTAGGCATTCTTATCCATCCACTTGGCAAAAAGAAAAGAAACCAAACAATCAGAACAACAAGTGGATGTCCTTGAATGAACAAAATATGCACCATCATGCTCACACAATAAAATGGCAAATGAAATATGTGGCAAAGCATGCACAACCAATTCTAGCATCTATCAAACAATTGGCGATGACTAGGTCATCTATATATGAGTATATTGACTTAGGAGTCAAATGAGAACATTTGATCATAGGTCATACTCATCGTTTAAGCTCAAGTGGGGTTACCACTTTTACATAATGCATTGATTTGTTCACACCATTAGAGTTGCTTTGACTCAATTCTTAGAGTTAAGCTCCCCCTAGATGTGAGATCCCCCCTTAGAGGGATGAACTAACCTTGGGTTTTGTTGATGATGACTTCATGTAGGTGTTGAAGATGTAGATGCTCAATGTTGATGTAGATCATTTGGAGCAATCCTTTGGAGTGAGTTGCACTTTCAACTTGCCTACATGGGTTAGTCCCACAAGGAACAAACAAGAATATCCATAGACATAGAGTGATGCACACACAAGATGATGTCCATGAAATCATTAGGTTACCTTGTCCCTTGCCTTACCAACATGAGGGTTTGTGACTCCTTGAACTAGTGCAAGATGTGGAAGTTGATTGCACTTGTTCTTGCCAAAATGATATGAGTGAAGAATGTTGGCGGAGTCACCCTCAAGAACTCTCTAGTTCTTCTTCTTCGGGATCCACATCATCTTTATGGGAATCCTTGGAGTTGTAGTTGTACTTGATGAAGTAGAACTTGACGTGGTCTTGGGAACCCACTTGAAAGAGGCTTTAGGTGCTTCTTCAAATGCATCAATCTCTTCTTGAAGATTGTCCTTGCCTTTGTTCTTGTGGTCTTGTGGTGGAAGATCATCTTGAACTTGTGTTCCCTTCAAGGAAGTAGGATCATACTTCTCTTGTTGAGGAACAAACTTCGTCTTGGGATATTGATCTTCTTCCCACTCAACTCCATTGGCATTGAACTTTCGTTCAAAACCAACACCTTGATTCTTCCAGTGCCTTCCTTGCTTGCGTATAATTTCCTCGAATTGCTCACTCCCGGCAAGGCTCTTGTAAACACCTTTCTCTATAATTCCCTTCAATAAGCTATTTTCTTGCTCAAGTGTAACTTGGCTAAGAGAATCATTAGTGGAATCAAGAGAACTACTAGAAGCAACAATATTGGATTTGACATTATTATTGTTACTACTAGAGGAAGTATCTTTCTTGTACTTGTTACTAGACTTGACTTGAGGCATGTAAGTAGATAAGAGTAAATGCTTGGCAATGTAAGAAGAACTTTTCTTGCGGAGATCATCATTTATTGCTTTTAAGAACTCATGCTCTTGCTCAAGATTGAGCTTTTCAAAGCGTAACTTCTCATGAGCCCTTAAAAGTTCTCGATGATCTTCGTAGATAGTTTCATGAGCTAACTTAAGAGTGTTTAGTTCTTTAGTTAGAAGCTCAATCTTCTCCTTATCATTATCATTCGTTTTATCTTGATTAGCATGATAAATTGACGTTTCATCATAGTATTCATCACTAGAGTTGTCAACAAGTAAATCATCATCCACAAGCAAGTCATCTTCATCACTATTGAAATCAACATACTCAGGATGTGTTACCTTTGGACCTTTGGCCATGAAGCATCTTCCAACACCTTCATTTGGTGAATCAAATATGTCGTAGGAGTTGGTTGACACAAGTGCTAGACCGGCAACACCTTCATCTTGAGTATATTCGGAGTCGGAGTGATAGCTTCTCTCGGAGTGATTGTCGTAGTCGGAGCCGGATACCCATTCACCAACATGAGCTTGATGTCTTCGTTTTGAGTAGCTCCTTGATGACTTGTCCTTCCTTTCCGAATCCTTGCTGCTCTATGAGGGTCTTCGTTCATAACGATCATCTCTACTCCTCCTCTCTCTTGGTGGTGATTCTTCTCTTTTGCTCCTTCTTCTTGGAGAATCTTCTCTTCTTTTGTAGGGTGCCGTACACTCATTGGAATAGTGTCCGGGTCTCCCACAATTGTAGCAATTGCACTCTCGACTAGAAGATCTCTTGTCATTGTAAGACCTTGAGTTGGAGCTTCTTTCTTTGCTTCTACTCTTGTAGAATTTGTTGAAGTTCTTCACCATTAAGCTCAATTCTTCATTGAAGGTTTGTTTCTCACTTGATGATGTGGGGGCTTCACTTGAGGCTTTGTAAGCACCACTTGACTTGTTGTGAAGTTCCTCTTTATCCTTGAGTGACATCTCATGAGCAACAATTCTTCCAATGACTTCCATTGGCTTGAGATCTTTGTAGTTTGGCAACATTTGAATCAATGTGCATACGGTATAATACTTTCCATCCAATGCTCTTAGGATCTTCTTGATGATGAATTTGTTGGTCATCTCTTCACTCCCTAAGCCGGCAATCTCATTTGTGATAAGGGCAAGCCTAGAGTACATTTCAGCGACACCTTCACCATCCTTCATTTTGAACTTGTCAAGCTGACTTTGGAGCACATCCAACTTGGATTCCTTGACGGATTCGGTACCTTCATGCATATCAATCAAAGTATCCCAAATTTCCTTTGCATTCTCAAGACGGCTGAGTTTGTTGAATTCTTCGGGGCACAATCCGTTGAAGATGATATCATAAGCTTGAGCGTTGTATTGCAGCATCTTCAATTCTTTCGCATTAGCTTCACGGTTCGGTTCTCTCCCATCGAAGAATTCACCTTGCAAGCCAATACAAATAATTGCCCAAACGGAGGGGTTATGTCCAAGAATATGCATTTTCATCTTATGCTTCCAACTAGCAAAATTAGTACCATCAAAGTAAGGACCTCTACGGTGATAATTTCCCTCGCTAGAGGCCATACTCTCCTAGGTTGTGAAACCAAGGCTATGACCACCAAAAGCTATGGAAATCACAGCAAATGGAGAGCAAAGCTCTGATACCACTTGTAGGACCTTGAAGTATGTCTAGAGGGGGGGTGATTAGACTACTTGACCAATAAAAAATTAACCTTTTCCCAATTTTAGAGTTTGACAGATTTTAGCTACTTTAGGATAAGTCAAGCAATCATCACACTATTCAAGCAAGCATGCAAAGAGTATATAGGCAGCGGAAATTAAAGCATGCAACTTGCAAGAAAGTAAAGGGAAGGGTTTGGAGGATTCAAACGCAATTGGAGACACAGATGTTTTTGGCGTGGTTCCGATAGGTGGTGCTATCGTACATCCACGTTGATGGAGACTTCAACCCACGAAGGGTAACGGCTGTGCGAGTCCATGGAGGGCTCCACCCACAAAGGGTCCACGAAGAAGAAACCTTGTCTATCCCACCATGGCCGTCGCCCATGAAGGACTTGCCTCACTAGCAGTAGATCTTCACGAAGTAGGCGATCTCCTTGCCCTTACAAACTCCTTAGTTCAACTCCACAATCTTGTCGGAGGCTCCCAAGTGACACCTAGCCAATCTAGGAGACACCACTCTCCAAGAAGTAACAAATGGTGCGTTGATGATGAACTCCTTGCTCTTGTGCTTCAAATGATAGTCTCCCCAACACTCAACACTCTCTCAAAGGTTTTGGATCTGGTGGAAAGAAGATTTGAGTGGAAAGCAACTTGGGAAGGCTAGAGATCAAGATTCATATGGTAGGAATGAAATATCTTGGCCTCAACACATGAGTAGGTGGCTCTCTCTCAGAAATGGTAAGTTGGAAGTGTAGGTTCGTTCTGATGGCTCTCTCCACGAATGAAGAGGAGGTGGAGGGGTATATATAGCCTCCACACAAAATCTAACCATTACACACAATTTACCAAACTCGGTGGGACCGATTCAACAGACTCGGTCGGACCGATTTTGTAAACCTAGTGACCGTTAGGATTTTCGGTGGGACAGACATGCATCTCGGTGAGACCGATTCGGTTAGCGTTAGGGCATAACGTAATCTCGGTAAGACCGATTACACAAACTCGGTGAGACCAATTTGGTAATAAGCTTTCCAGAGAGTTGGTCAGGTAAACTTGGTGGGACCGATTTGCTCTCTTCGGTGAGAGCAAAATGTTACAAAAAGGAGACAGAGAGTTTACATTGCAATCTCGGTGGGACCGATCACTCACTTCGGTTAGACCGAAACGTTACGAAGGGAAATAGAGAGATTACAATCCCATCTCGGTGAGACCGAGATCCCTATCGGTAAGACCGATTTGCTTAGGGTTTGTGGCAGTGGCTATGACTTTTGGAATCGTTGGCACCGGATAGGAAGAATCGGTGTGACCGATTTTGGCTTTGGGTTTAGGTCATTTGTGGATGGGTGAAAGTAGTTGAGGGTTTTGGAGCATATCACAAAGCACATGAAGCAAGGGGCTCATTAAGCAACACCTCATCCCTCCTTGATAGTATTGGCTTTTCCTATAGACTCAATGTGATCTTGGATCACTAACATATAAAATGAAGAGTCTTGAGCTTTTGAGCTTGAGCCAATCCTTTGTCCTTAGTATTCTGAGGGATCCACTTTCATCATCCATGCCATGCCAGTCATTGAGCTTTCCTGAAATAATAATCTTGGAATAGTATTAGCTCAATGAGCTATATGTTGTTATGAATTACCAAAACCACCTAGGGGTAGTTGCACTTTCACCTTGCCTCCTTCTACCTCTAAAACACAGCTCAAGGAGCACCATTGTATCACTTGTGCCTTAGTGATCATGCGGAGACCCCACGGAGCAGGACTAGGGGTGTTATCTTCTAGGAGAGCCCCGAACCTGGGTAAAGTATGCCGGCGTTCATGTCTACGTCTTACCCCGCTTCCAGGCACCGGCGACGTTCTACTCGCTCCCACCATGATAAGACATCCTTTTGCATATGTCGCACCCAACCCTCGACAAGTCCCAACTACAAGCTGAAAGACATCGATCAGCTATGCTGCGACAAGAAGCGGAAGGACTGCGGAAGTCCCTGGAGCATTCAGATGCATACTTTCTGGTGCAACAACAAGCATTAGAGGATATTAGCACCAAACAGGACAAAGCTAATAAGCTTGCTAAGCTTATTGCAAGCATGGTGGATACCTAGGATAACATTTCTTGAGCTCTTCTGAAGTTGTTTCAGCTATGCTCTTGTTTTGCTGCCGCGCTTATCTACACTGGTGGCCAATTTTGACGGCCAGTGTATGTAATATGCTGCTTTGTTCCCTATATTTGCACTGGTGGCGAACTTTGATGCCCAGTGGATGTAATATGTGTAATACGGTAATAGGCTAGCGTTAATTGCTTGCTTATTTATTTCCTTATTGTCTTGTTTAGTTGTTTGCTTGTAGTCACTGTAGTTCTTTTTCTGTGTTTTTCTAGTGGCCACAATAGCCTATTTTTGGTAACTAGGCCAAAACTATCATGGCAACACATGGACTGTTGTAACCATGGGCCTCCTGCGGGCCGTATGATCCATCGGCCTTCTATGGGCCTGTGGGGACCCCGACTCATAAGTCGAGATCACTAAATGCACGTGTATAGTGATCCTAGATATCAATGCTCATTGAACACATATAAGCTGAATAACAAGAGTCTTACATCCATACATACCGTTTTACACAAGTAGGACCATTATGGTCAAGTCTTGAGTGTATCATCGCAGCGGAAATCTTCAATAACAACTTGGACCCATGACATCTGCCTTAACCCTACAGGCATTCTGACTGGGAAGCGTCCTAGCTCGCATGTTCGTGTCAGGACCGGGTTTTCGGGATGCTAATTTCCCAGAAAATGGCCATTATGCTTACCAGCCCCAGGATTACTGTTAGCTGGCAAGACACAAACTTGATACAAAAACTCCAAGCAAAGTACATGATATGTAGTACAAGACCATTCTGGCCTATGAGTACAACACAAGGTTTCTAGTGGTTGGTGGCGGACGCGGTTTGTGGATCATCAGTGTCTATGGGACTCCATTTCCCACGGAAACAGCTGACCAGGTTAACTCCTATCTTCGCGAGACTGCTATCACCATTGATTAGGTTCCGGGGCTGTCGTCTCTTTGCTCCTCTCCGCACAAGAAATCTGGCCAAGACAATAGCCAGGGACAAGCCAGTGAGTACTTTGAATGTACTCGCAAACATTATGAACACGGGTATAATATAACAAATGATAATCATGCTCTGAAATATTCTATGATCACAACGTCAGTTACAAAAATAAAAATCCATGATGCACGCAGACAAGTTATTCGCGCAACACTTGAATAATGTAATTAGAGAGTAGAAATAGAATGCCTCAGTCAGGCGTATGAGCGACACCACAGAAAGGGCTCATAAGTGAAATAAAAAACAAACGTGCCGCAGTCGGGTGTCTGGGACGCCACATAAAGGGCTTATAGGGTAAAAGCATAACAAGCATGCCACAGTCGGGCGTCTCCACGACACCACATAAAGGGCTTATATGGTAAATAAATAACAAAACATGCCACAGTCGGGCGTCTGTGCGACACCACATAAAGGGCTTATAGTTTAAATAAATAATAAACATGCCATAGTCGGGCGTCTATGCGACACCACATAAAGGGCTTATAACAGAATAATCACAGTGAATATCCCGGAGGTAGAACCATCCCAGAGATACTCAATAAATCAAATAATGAACATCGTTAGCCCATAATAATAATAATCACAATCATCATATGTCACTGGTCAAAATCGAAGTTCTGACTTAGTTGTTTTTCCTCCGAAGACCGACACTTGACCCAACCCAGACTGTAGTCCTTAACCATGGACACGACTACTCGAATAGGTTTAATCTCTGCAAAGGGTGTGCTCTTTACCCACGAGTAACGGATTCCATTAGTCCATTCGGACTAATTCCGCTTACGGTCTTTTAGTTGAAAACACACCCAACCGCACACACCAACTTGACTCATCGGTGTCTGGAATCACCCACGACACTCATTAAGCAAAACTCTAAGGGGGGAGGCTACAACCTGGATTAGCATGGGATCATAAAATTTATACCGCGCACAAAGTGGGAAAGCTACCCCCTCGGCTACAACCGAAACACCCATGCCCCCTGACCAGATGACTGGCTTTAATCCATGGCCATGGTACCCTCATCCCGGCCCCTCTATACGGCGTGTGCTAGAAAGGGGTTGACAAATTACTGAACCGTACCCTACCTGTGGCAGGGACTAGTGGTAGCACAAATCAAGTGTGGGGGTTACTGGAACAAGACTCGATCTACGGTCGACTCAAGAGGTTTATGTGTTACCTGCATGATTAGCATAACAAACATGTTTTCAAACAACAGACATAACCACCACTCATCATGTCTCACTATGCCGTACCGGACACAATCGTCTCAACGACCGAAGACAAGCTCGTGTCTACCCAAGACCGAGGCTTTCTCGAGTTCCTTCCGGTATGCATGAGAGGTATGTGATGGTGACTACCATCTCAACATATCAAACTCCAACAGCATGAAACATCAATATGCACTCATGAGTTTAAACTTATCATCACAGAAAAATAACGAAAAACTCCGAGATGAGAGGTGTTGTAACCGTATCAAGCAACACACAACAATATTATGCCAGGGTCCAGAATGCTTTCCTTCAAGTAGTGGGGGAGGCAGGGTGCATTCTAAAACTTTGCAAGTTTTCTCCTCTCTCCAAAATCCTATTAAAAATATTTTTGAATCAATGAATAGTTTCAAAAAAAGTACCAAAAATTTGTCTGAATATTTTTGAAATAAATCTTAAAATAAACTAGACAACATTTGAGAGAGGTAGGAAAAAGAATCAATTCATTTGGAGCTATATTTAAAAAGTTATAGGCAGTCAAAGTGTTGGTCAAAAATCTGTTTTTAAAAATAAAACAGAAAAAGAAAAACGATTCGATTACTGACCATGTCGAAGGCGTACTTTGGCTTTACGCCTCCACTTATCTAGCGTGGACGGCGCGTGTGACACTGACAGTGGGTCCTACGGGCCCACTGGTCAGGTTTGACTGGTCTTCTCTCCCTCCTCTTTCTCTGCCCGAGCGGAGGCGGGACTCCGGCGACGCTCGCCGGCAAACGGCGGCACCGTTCGAGATACCGAGGGTGGAGACGGATCCGCGGGTCCAGTGCGGTCCTCCCGGTGGTCGTTAGTCAGGTGGGCGCGGAGGGAGTCACCGGCGGCGAGCTTCGCGGCGGCCCGTGGCTTCGGGAGTTTTGGGCGTTTGAATTGCGGTGGCTCCCGGTCGTGTTTGAGTAGCTGGGCGGCTCCGCAAGACGAAGGGGAGTCGGGTGGTGGCGTTGGCTGGACGGGGGAGGGCCTGGTAGGGACGAAACGGACCGGAGGGCGGCGGTGACCGAGCTGGCCGGAGACGGGAGAGATGGCCTCTCCAGGTCGATTGCGAGCTAGGGGAGTGCTAGGGGAGTGGCTTGAGGCTGCCTGAGGTCTAGGAGGAGCTCGGGGTCGCCATTTATAAAGTAGTTAGGTCGGTTCCGCCATCGCCAAGGATAAGTTCGCCGGCCGACCGTGGCATCGTGGCACCGACGAGTGCTTGCAGACGAGCGAGGGGATAAGCTCGGACTGCTCCAGGGGCAGCTGGCGCGCGTCTGCAGCTCGGGCAGCGCCGACCGTGGCGGGAGCTTACTGCGGACGCCGGCGTGCCGCCAAGGGGCTCTGACGGCGGCGCTGCAGGGCACCAGGGACCGCTTGGCTCGTTCTGGTGAGTGGTCGAGGGTGGGGCGCGGCTCTGCAGGGCGAGCAAAAGTTAGGGGCGCGACGCGGCAGCTCGGTGCACGCGCCTGCAAAACATGCGCTCTGGGCGCGCCCAGAGCACGCACGCAACATGTTCGACCGAATTCCAAGGTGGTCTAGGGCGCTCGGGTGAGGCTGGCAACTAACAGGACCAGGCTAGGGTTTGCAAGAAAGCTAATGGACATGGGGGTTAGGCCAGGAGACCAAGCTTGCAATGCTAACTAAAAACCATGTCAAAACTGGTCATGCCTACAAGGTGTTTGACAAAATGCCAAGGGCACCTAGGCATTTCTTGGAGTGGTCATAATCTCCCGATTGGGGTCTCTTTGGGTGTAGGTGATGGTGGCCAGGTTAGTTTGTCAAGGGAAGAAACTTGTTAGTGCAAATATTTGAGAAAATCAGTTTTTGGCAGAAACTAAAGGCTGTCATTTCATGGACCAAAACTATTCCAATGGGTTCATGCTCCTGGACTTAAGGGTTTTGTAGGAAGAACTACAAGTAGGAAAAAGGACCATGGGTAAAAGAGCAAGTAAAAATATGGTTGCAGTACAAGTCCTCAAGTTGGACCAGAATGAAAATGAGGTTGATTCACGCAAAATTTTCAAAGGACATAGCTGGATTTTTGCATAAATATGGATAATATACTACTACTGACCTCCCCTAATTTTGGTGGAAGTTTTAAAGAAATATTTAAATAGGTTGTAGTGCAAAATTGTCCAGTGGACCAGATTTGAAAATTAGATGTAGAGCTCAAAATCTCCAATGAACAGAAGATGTTTTTGCATAAAAGTGTTTTAGGGACATCATGCTCTGAAATATTCTATGATCACAACGTCAGTTACAAAAATAAAAATCCATGATGCACGCAGACAAGTTATTCGCGCAACACTTGAATAATGTAATTAGAGAGTAGAAATACAATGCCTCAGTCAGGCGTCTGAGCGACACCACAGAAAGGGCTCATAAGTGAAATAAAAAACAAACGTGCCGCAGTCGGGTGTCTGGGACGCCACATAAAGGGCTTATAGGGTAAAAGCATAACAAGCATGCCACAGTCGGGCGTCTCCACGACACCACATAAAGGGCTTATATGGTAAATAAATAACAAAACATGCCACAGTCGGGCGTCTGTGCGACACCACACAAAGGGCTTATAGTTTAAATAAATAATAAACATGCCATAGTCGGGCGTCTATGCGACACCACATAAAGGGCTTATAACAGAATAATCACAGTGAATATCCCGGAGGTAGAACCATCCCAGAGATACTCAATAAATCAAATAATGAACATCGTTAGCCCATAATAATAATAATCACAATCATCATATGTCACTGGTTAAAATCGAAGTTCTGACTTAGTTGTTTTTCCTCCGAAGACCGACACTAAGACCGACACTTGACCCAACCCAGACTGTAGTCCTTAACCATGGACACGGCTACTCGAATAGGTTTAATCTCTGCAGAGGGTGTGCTCTTTACCCATGAGTAATGGATTCCGTTAGTCCATTCGGACTAATTCCGCTTACGGTCTTTTAGTTGAAAACACACCCAACCGCACACACCAGCTTGACTCATTGGTGTTTGGAATCACCCACGACACTCGTTAAGCAAAACTCTAAGCGGGGAGGCTACAACCTCGATTAGCATGGGATCACAAAATTTATACCGCGCACAAACTGGGGAAGCTACCCCCTCGGCTACAACCGAAACACCCATGCCCCCTGACCGGATGACTGGCTTTAATCCATGGCCATGGTACCCTCATCCCGGCCCCTCTATACGGTGTGTGCTAGAAAGGGGTTGACAAATTACTGAACCGTACCCTCCCTGTGGCAGGGACTAGTGGTAGCACAAATCAAGTGTGGGGGTTACTGGAACAAGACTCGATCTACGGTTGACTCAGGAGGTTTATGTGTTACCTGCATGATTAGCATAACAAACATGTTTTCAACCAACAGACATAACCACCACTCATCATGTCTCACTATGTCGTACCAGACACAATCGTCTCAACGACCGGAGACAAGCTCGTGTCTACCCAAGACCAAGGCTTTCCCGGGTTCCTTCCGGTATGCATGAGAGGTATGTGATGGTGACTACCATCTCAACATATCAAACTCCAACAGCATGAAACATCAATATGCACTCGTGAGTTTGAACTTATCATCACAGAAAAATAACGAAAAACTCCGAGATGAGAGGTGTTGTAACCGTATGAAGCAACACACGACAATATTATGCCAGGGTCCAAAATGCTTGCCCTCAAGTAGTGCGGGAGGTAGGGTGCATTCCAAAACTTTGCAAGTTTTCTCCTCTCTCCAAAATCCTATTAAAAATATTTTTGAATCACTGAATAGTTTCAAAAACACTACCAAAAAGTTGTCTGAATTTTTTTCAAAATCTTAAAATAAACTATACAATATTTGAGAGAGGTAGGAAAAAGAATCAATTCATTTGGAGCTATATTTAAAAAGTTATTGGCAGTCAAAGTTTTGGTCAAAAATCTGTTTTTAAAAATAAAACAGAAAAAGGAAAACGATTCGATTATTGACCACGTCGAAGGCGTACTTTGGTTTTACGCCTCCACTTATCCAGCGTGGACGGCGCGTGTGACACTGACACTGGGTCCCGCGGGCCCACTGGTCCGGTTTGACTGGTCTTCTCTCCCTCCTCTTTCTCTGCCCGAGCGGAGGCGGGACTCCGCCGACGCTCGCCAGTGAACGGCGGCACCGTTCGAGACACCGAGGGTGGAGATGGATCTGCGGGTCTAGTGCGGTCCTCCCAGTGGTCGTTAGTCAGGTGGGGGGCGGAGGCAGTCGCCGGCGGCGAGCTTTGCGGCGGCCAATGGCTTCGGGAGTTTTGTGCGTTTGAACTACGGTGGCTCCCGGTCATGTTTGAGCAGCTGGGCGGCTCCGCAAGATGAAGGGGAATCGGGTGGTGGCGTTGACTGGACGGGGGAGGGCCTGGTAGCGACGAAATGGACCGGAGGGCGGCGGTGGCCGAGCTGGCCGGAGACGGGGGAGATGGCCTCTCCAGGTCGATTGCGAGCTAGGGGAGTGCTAGGGGAGTGGCCTGAGGCTGCCTGAGGTCTAGGAGGAGCTCGGGGTCGCCATTTATAGAGTAGCTAGGTCGGTTCCGCCATCGCCGAGGATAAGTTCGCCGGCCGACTGTTTCTGCTGCGGCAGGGCATCGTGGCACCGACGAGTGCTTGCAGACGAGCGAGGGGATAAGCTCAGACTGCTCCAAGGGCAGCTAGCGCGCGTCTGCGGCTCGGGCGCCGCCGACCGTGACAGGAGCTTACTGCGGACGCCGGCGTGCCGCCTAGGGGCTCTGACAGCGGTGCTGCAGGGCACCAGGGACCGCTTGGCTCGTTCTGGTGAGCGGTCGAGGGTGGGGCGCGGCTCTGCAGGGCGAGCAAAAGTCAGGGGCGCGACTCGGTGCACGCGCGTGCAAAACGTGCGCTCTGGGCGCGCCCAGAGCACGCACACGACATGTTCGACCGAATGCCAAGGTGGTCTAGAGCGCTCAGGTGAAGCTGGCAACTAACAGGACTAGGCTAGGGTTTGCAAGAAAGCTAATGGACATGGGGGTTAGGCCAGGAGACCAAGCTTGCAATGCTAACTAAAAACCATGTCAAAACTGGTCATGCCTACAAGGTGTTTGACAAAACGCCAAGGGCACCTAGGCATTTCTTGGAGTGTTCATAATCTCCCGACTGGGGTCTCTTTGGGTGTAGGTGATGGTGGCCAGGTTAGTTTGTCAAGGGAAGAAACTTGTTAGTGCAAATATTTGAGAAAATCAGTTTTTGGCAGAAATTAAAGGCTGTCATTTCATGGACCAAAACTATTCCAATGGGTTCCTGGACTTAAGGGTTTTGTAGGAAGAACTACAAGTAGGAAAAAGGACCATGGGTGAAAGAGCAAGTAAAAATATGGTTGCAGTACAAGTCCTCAAGTTGGACCAGAATGAATATGAGGTTGATTCACTCAAAATTTTCAAAGGACAGCTGGATTTTTGCATAAATATGGATAATATACTACTACTGACCTCCCCTAATTTTGGTGGAATTTTTAAAGAAATATTTAAATAGGTTGTAGTGCAAAATTGTCCACTGGACCAGATTTGAAAATTAGATGTAGAGCTCAATATCTCCAATGAACAGAAGATGTTTTTGCATAAAAGTGTTTTAGGGACATCATATGTCATCCCCAAATTTTGGTGAAAATGTTAGATGCATTTATCAAATGGTTGCAGTGCAAAAGAGGCTCCAAAACTTATGAAAAGTCATTTTAAAAGAGTAAGGCTCAGGAAAAACAATTATGCAAATAAAACCACTAATTAGGAATTGTTTTATTGAGTGAGTATAGAAGTCCAATAACATTTTTGGAAGATTTCCACTTGGGGTGAAAACTCCACAATATTAAAGAAAAATGGTTCTGAAATCAATAGAAAATCCAGAGAGCAAACTTTTTAAACTCCTGGCAAAAATTTAATAATTAAAACATGGTTAAATTTTTGGGGTGTTACAGTTCGTCACCAAGGTACTCTTCATTATATCCCATTCTTTCATGCCTGGCCAATAAAATAACCAGTGGCAAGCAAATGAGTACTTTGAATGTACTCGCAAGCAACCCATGTTTTGGTTGAAGATACAACAATGCATGATATAGGTAAATTTTTGCAGAAAGCTAGTTTTGAGTGCAATGACATGTTCAACAACTTGTAAGACATGCATCAGGAGAATTCAAGTAACCATGAGGACAGGTTACAGATATCAACATAAATAGAGTGGGCATCAACCCAACTCAATCATGTCAAGTCCTTTGACTTGACCCAAGTAGATCTTCCCACTTATCCAAACACACACACTAGTTTGTAAACCTGTGGACGTAGCCCAAGAGCGGTTACCCAACTGTCCTTGACCGTGGACACGGCTATTCGAATAGTTTTACACTCTGTAGAGGTTGCACACTTTACCCACAAGATCCGGGGAACTTCCGTGTTTTCCACGACCCGCAATACCTCAAGTACCCGGGGTAAGCATCCGATCACTATCTTTCCCTAGACGACATTAACAAGGAGTCCACTCGTTGTTCCGTATCCTCACGATGTACATCATACGAGACTCACTCGAGATCGTAACATCCGAGAGGGGACACAACGGTGTATCCGGTGCCCTATGAAAAGAGTCATTGCCGCCCTACCTGGCACGACCCCATCCCGAGAGAGAGCACCAACTCTCCCACGTCACTAGTAATGCGGGGTCCAAGCTAGTATCGGCCTAGGTAATCAATAATGCCCTTTCGCATATAAGGGTAGAGTGGTTGCGCATGTAAGGTTGGAATAAAGGTCGCAACTTAAACCAATCCGTTTTGGAAACAACACACACACTTGCCTCGGTACACCACTTCGTCATCAAGTGGTTACCCAACTCATCATATCCCCCGGGCATAAGTGGCACCCGATGGGGTTTTTGAAAAGTCTTTTGAAAATACTTTGTCTCCATCACCATGCATATTCCCGTCCCTTTTTGCGTAGCACTACTTTAGCATCCTATCTACTCCCACTGGCATAACCCTCATAGAAAGGTAGGGTCATGCATCATGCAAGTGTCAACGAGAAAAGCAATGGAGGCAAACCACCTCAAGTGGTCACCATTTTATCATGACTTTGATGCAAGCAATAAAAGTTCCATATGACATGCATAAAAAGGGTTTCTTAGACATGGTCAAAGGGCTACTTGCCTGTTTTAACAAAGTCTTCGAGGTCTTCAAATATCTCTGGTCCAACTCCGAGCATTTCGTCTACTTCGTCAACTATCGTCGAAAACAACCATAATAAGCAACACGACCAGGCAAAAATAAAAGTGCTCTAAAAAATGTGAGTTGGACTTTTCTAGGATGCCTCTAGTCATATGAGGAATGACCAAGGTGATTTCATTGGAAGTGGATCAATGGATATTTCTAAACATTTCGATATGATGGAACAAGGGATTTAATGGATCTGCAAGTTGTCTACAGAATGCCTTTTATAAAAATGAGTAAAATTACCCATTAAATCAGGCATGATTTTAGAAACATTTAGAAATTGGTTTCACTGGATTTGGAGTTGAAATGAGTATAATATGGATTTTTGAAGTGGACTTATGTGGATAAATGACCTTTTTTAAGTGTCCAGTGAAAACCAAGAATAACAAAAATGTCCACTGTGGCCCATTAAATAGAACATGATTCATGGAGTCTCTGGAAATTTGAATCATCAAATTTGCACAAGAAATGAATTAACTATGGATTTTAGAAGCTCACTGGAAAAGAAAAAGAAAAACATTTGGGCTATACCTAAATTGTGCCCTTGGCGCAGCTTAGCACCGCAGCGCACTGCACCGGCACAGCGGCTCGGCTGCACGGGCAGAGGAGGTGACGTCGAAAGCGGCTTCCGGAAGTGCGCCTATGCACGGGGAAAGCGGATCCCAAGGAAACCGTCTCCACTTAAACGGGCGGGGCCCGCCCACTGGGTCGCTGACGTGCGGGTCCCAGCTGCAGGCCGCCTTCAACCTCCCGCGCGGCGCGATGGGAAATAGAGGAGGCGACGCCAAGCGGCGCCGGCGCTCTTCCCGGCGGCACCGGCCACCTCCGTCGGCGCCCAGCACACCAGCGTGTTCAGGAGAGCGTGCCACATCCTCCGAGGTGTGCCACGACCGCAGGGGTGGCCGAACGCGAGCACATCATCGGCCACAGCGGCGAGGCCGGTGGTGGTGATGGAACTCGATAGCACGACCATGGGAAGGAGAGGGAGAAGCACGGGAGAGGCTCGCGGTGGTGGTGGAGGTGCTCTATTGCGGTCTAGAGGGGAGGAGGAGGAATGGTGGGTGCGAATTTAGACGAAGGCCGATGGCAAGGCCCCGGCTATGGTGGTGGATGGAGGGCGCGGGGAGAGGAGTGAGCTGGTCGAGATGATGCACAGGAGGGAGAGGGAGCGAACGGAGGCCAGAGAGGGCTCGGGGTGGCCTTTTATGGCGGGGCGATGGTACCCCGTGGACGGGGCGCACGGGCGGCCGCGGCGATGGCTCTGGTGGCCAAGGGAGCGAGCGAGGAGGGCTCTGCGGCACTTGTGGGGATAGTGCACGGTGCTGGGGAGGTAGAGGAGGAGTGGAGCGAGCTCGGGGCAGGACCCGTGCTTGAGCAGAGAGTGGCGGAGCTGGGCGGCGCTCTGTCCATGCGTTGGACGGGCAGGGGAGAGAGAAAGGAGGGGTCCGGCAGAGTGCCGTGTTGCGGACGCCGAGGTGGTCCTGCTGGCGCGTGGGGGAGAGCCGAGGTCTTCGGAGACGTTGGGCAGAGAGCGGCTACAGTGCCTGGCTGCACTGTAGCGCGCTCTGGAGCGTGCATTTGGCATGCCATGGCATATTATATGCCTTGTGGGCGCGGCCACTGATGTCTGGCAGCTCTAGGGGGCGTAAAGAAGTGGGATATGGCCTTGGATGCCCTGGGGAGCCACTGGAGTGAGGAGGGAAGTTGCTGTCCATGGAGGTAAATGGGGGTGTTTCACCCCTTAATCGTTGAGCAATGGCCAGGGCAGGGTTACTGGAGGTAGGAGGTGACTTGGGGCAGCTGTGGTAAAAACATAGGGTCATGGAGATTAGTGGAAGTGGTCAAAAATGGAATTTTGGTAAAGTGGCAGAAGATGTTTGATGCTTGTTTGGTTAAGCAAATGAACTCCATTTGGCATGAGACTCAACAAGGTGAAATGACACATATAATTAGGGCTTTCCACCACGAGCTTATTTGGGCAAAGTTGCCAATGCAACTTTTGTCAACCCTAGAAATTAGCAGAAATGAACTTGTGTAGATCTAGTTGAGCAAATCACTTCCCCTTGATGCACCACTTGGTGTAGTAGCCTCATTTGGTCATGTGAACATTCTCACAAAAGTTGGGGTCAAGGAGAGAAAGTTGGTAGTACAAAGTTGTTCAAATTTGATTCTGGTCAGAGAGGGTTTTGGGGCATTTTGGTAAATCAAAATGACCTGGATTGACATGAGCCTTTGCAAGGTGATCACAATATGCATTTCTGACTTTCTGGATTTTCCTTGGATTTTTATGAAAATATTTCCTGTAGAAATATTTCAAATCCTTGAAATGGGCAGAATTAGTTTTGGGAGGTTTTGTCCAATATTTTGAACATGGCCATGTTTTGAAACTCTTATATATGGACAATATATGTCCTATGAGTTTCCCTAAATTTTGTCAAATGTTTTTGAAGCAACAAAATAATTTTTCCCTATGAAAGACCATTTCTGGCCTTAAGAAAAAGCTTTTAAATAAAATAGGAAAATAACTTTTAAAATTTTATTTTTGTGGTTTCTGGGTATCCTATATCTAATAGGAGTCAAATATATTTTTGGAAAGATTTTTACTCCCCTTAATTAAGTACTTGCAGTGCAAACCTCAATTCAGGGGTTTTTGAAAAAAAACTAATTTTTGAAAATAGTATTTGGCCAAATTATTTTTGCAAGAAATTATTTTTATGTCCTATACACATGGCATGATCATTAGTTCAAGAGTTTGGAGCAAGGAGATGAAGTATAGGAGTTGGAGGATTTATTTGATTTTTAGAGCACTTGCAAATAGCAGACAAAAACCAATCAAGGCAAGGTCCAAAACACTCAAAAGTTTTTGTCAAACCACATTTTATCATGGTTGTTAGCTTAAGTGCAGTGGCATGAACATCAGGGTGTGATAGGGTCGTAGGATCCATTGGCCTTTTATATGGGCCGTAGGATCCATGGGCCTTCTACGGGCCGTACGATCCATGGGCCTTCTACCGGCCGTACGACCCATGGGCCTTCTACGGGCCGTAGGATCCATGGGCCTTCTACGGGGCATATCATCATTTCGCCAATCAAGGGTCGTACTATTCATGGACCATAGCGGGTCGTTAATAGGCCGTATTTGATAACTCTATGAAAACAGCCCAACGGTTTTCTTTGACATGAAAACGGCCAACGTATTAATAGGCCACAAACGGGCCGACTATAACTCTCACATCCCTAATTCTGGTCTGACCTATGCTAGCTTCCATGTGAGCATCATGTTTAAATTCAAATGAACTTGAATTGAGAAATTTTCAAAAACCTCAGAAAACCTCTAAAAATAACCAACATTTATATCTCATCAAATGAGTCCAAGAAAATGTTCCTGTTATTCTGTGAAAATATTGGCATGAGGTAAAATTCATACCAATATTTTTGGAGTCACAGAAATAATTTATTTTGGGTCTTTGATTTAAATCAATAATATATTTGGGTTGAAATTATTTCTATTATATAAGAAATAATGTTCAAATATTTTGTAAGTTTGCATGTGACCTTGGACTAGCTCTCTGAGTTCACATAAAAATTTACATAAAGTTTTAAATGGTTTAGTTTCCAAACTAAATCAAAACAAAATAACAGAAATAGAAAAGAAAAATAAGAGAGAGAGAGAGAGAGAAGAAGAAGAAAATTACCTGGCGCTTACCTATAGCCCAGAGGCCCAGCAATGTGCAGCCCAGGAGCTGGCCCAGCCCACCACCGCTGCCAATCGTCTCCCACCTCGCGCCGGAAGGACGCGAGGCATGTGTTCGTCGCACGCCGGCACACGCAGGGCCACGTCCTGCTTGCCGCCTTCTCCCCGATGTGCTCAGGTGGCACCACGCACCTCCCTGCCTCTCTCTCTCTCACTCTCCCGCGCTCTCACCCTCTTCCCTAGATCTCTCCCTCACCCACCTGAGAACACCGTCGCCACCATCGCCGACCACCGCGGCCACCAACCTCCCCATGACCAGCCAGACACTCCACGACCTCCACCTTGCTGACGTGCACCTCTACAACAGACCCCACGAGCCCGGAGGCCCTGGGAAGCCTCCATCGTCTTCATCTTCCTCGCCTTTGTCCGGCGATCGCCGTCGCCGATTCACCGGATCCCGCACGTCCCCGAGCTAGCTGAGCACTCCATCAACCTTGCCGTGAGTCCCTCTTCATTCTACCTCACCTCTCTCTCGCGCGGTCATCCCCTAGCTAGCCTACCCGCCGTGCTCGTGAGCTCGCGGCCACATGCCTCGTCGCCGTCGTTGCTACAGCCGCAGAAGCTCAAGTGTGAGCGCGTCAACGCACACAAAATGCTCCCAGGAGCCGAACTAATCCACCCGTTCATTCCACCATGCACCACAGCGCCGATCCCAAGCACTCCCGAACTCCGGCCGCCGCCGTAGCTCACCACCGGTGTTGTTTCTGTCCACCCCGCGGCCTCCCGAGCACCCAACTAGATGCAGGTGTGTGCAGGCTATCTTCTCGTGGCCTTCGCGCGTCCACCCGCCGCCAATAGCGCAGCCCCGGCGAGCTTCCGCCATAGTTTTGGTCGCCGCAGGCGAAACTCCGGCGAGGGCCGACGTGGCTTCGTCATTAGCGCTAATCCCCGTCAGCTGGACCTCACCTAGTCACTGACAGTGGGCCCCGCAGCGGGTCAATTTCCAAGTCAACACGGGGTTAACCCCTATCTCGCTGATCAGTGGGCCCTGCTTGTAAGGTTTGACCCTGGCTGGCCGTTGACTCGCTGACACCACTCAAACGTCATGCTGACGCACTTAAGCATTTTCTGGATTTTTATTAATTCAGGAAATTTCAGAAAATAGACAAAACTTCTAAAATTCATAGAAAATTATCTATAACTCCAAATGAAATAAATTATATATGAAAAATTATCAGAAAAATCCAAAGAATCTGTTTATGGCATTCTCATGCATGTTTGAGCAAGTTAACTTCACTGTTTAGAATGAAACATGAATAGGACAACTTTGATAATAGTTTTGGAGTTGGAATTTGATGTTGTTTTGAATTCCACTACAATCAAAATGATTTTCTGTTGCATTAGACCAAACCACAACATATTGCCATGTCATGATCATGAATCATATTGTGCAGTGCACTGATTGTGTTTCCTTCTTTGTTGCTGGTATTTGTCCCCCCTCAGTAGACGTGTTCCGGCGATGAGTTCGATGACACCGATGAAGAGCTATATCAACTTCAGAAGTGCCAGGCAAGCAAAACCCCCTTGTTCATTCTGATACAATCCCACTCTCTCGCTCCTCCTCTCTTTTACTGCATTAAGACAACAACGTTTCAACTGTTACATGTTGCGGTAGCTGAACCCTTTCGTCTGCATGACCTGTCATTGCCACAGTAAATAGATGAAACCCACTAGCATGAGTAGGAGTTGTTTGAGCCCTGATGTGCCTACTCATTCATCCTTGTTGTCATGCCTGCTACTGCTTAGAGTTGAGTCAGGTCTGATTCATTGGGGATGAAATGGAATGGTGATGAACATGTCCTACTGTGTGTGAGCTAAGTGTGTGAACACGATTTGGTAAAGGTAGCGGTGAGAGGCCATGTAGGAGTACATGGTGGGTTGTCTAATTGAAGCCATCCTCGGGAACTGAGTTTTGTATTTGTGATCCATGAACAGTTACTACCACACATTGGGTTCTGGTAACTCGACCCCTCTCAACTTATTAATCAGCCTGATCTCTGTCCAGGAATTGCAACTAGTTTCTGATGTTTGTAGGTAGTGCTAGTAGTCTACCAAGTGGCACCCGGTATAGGTGGGCTTGGGAAAAACTAGGTGCAGTGGCATGGTGTACCAAGTGGCACCCGAATGGTGGGCTTCGGAACCCTGCTCACATCGTTTGGGGCCGTGAGCGACACCCCGACCACATCTCCTTGCGGATGGAACCCGAATAGGCGATGCCTGCTACTGCTTAGAGTTGAGTCAGGTCGTGGCCGACACCCTCGCCAGTCTTCCGCTTGAAGGTTGCTGAGATACATGATGTGTACATGGCGGTAAGTGGCAAGATCGTGTGTGAAGAAGTACACCCCTGCAGGGTTAATATGATCTATTCGAATAGCCGCGTCTGTGGTAAAGGACCTCTTGGTTGCCTATACAGTTCATAGACAAGTGAAAGTGGATACTCTAAAATACGCAAGATAAGCATGAGTGCTATGGATGGCGTTCTCGTAGGGAGACGGGAGCAGATCCATAGTGGTGTATTGATATGGTGAATATGTGGACTCGTGTGCGCCACCTCAAAAGAGTTACTTGCAGTAGTAGTTCAGGATAGCCACCGAGTCAAAGCTGGGTTGCTGCAGTTAAACTCCACCACCCCCCTGGATGATAATGATGCATATGTAGTTAGTTCTGATGTAAGTCTTGCTGGGTACATTTGTACTCACGTTTGCTTAATTTATGTTTTTGGAGAGACACTTCAGTCTCGCTAGTAGTTCCACGTGGACTTCGACGTTTAGCTTGTTACCTTAGCTACGATCTTGTGCCCTCGGTAGGATCTGGTAGATAGTCAGGCTTCTCAGCCTTTTTCATTTGTAGATGTCTGTACGAAGACATGTTAAGCTTCTGGATATGCTTTGACTTATATGCTCTGAATGTTGGGTCATGAGACCCATGTTTGTAATATCTCGCTCCTCGGAGCCTATTGAATAAAATACTTGAGTTGTAGAGTCATGCTATGATGCCATGTTGTATTTGCACATATCAAGCATATTGTGTGTATGTTATTGAAATGCTTGTTATGTGTGGGATCTGACTATCTAGTTGTTTATCCTTGGTAGCCTCTCTTACCGGGAAATGTCTCCTAGTGCCTCCACTGAGCCTTGGTAGCTTGCTACTACTCTGGAACACTTAGGCTGGCCGGCATGTGTCCTTCTTCGATCATGTGTCTGTCTCTTCGGGGAAATGTCACGCGGTGTCTACCGGAGTCCTGTTAGCCTGCTACAGCCCGTTTTATTGGAGTCCTGCTAGCCCAGTTGCTACAGCGTGGATTCACTCGCTGATGACCGACACGTTCGTTGCTGGGTCATGTATGCCTGTCCCTGTAAGTTAGTGCCACTTAGGGTTCACGACTAGCCAAGTCAGTCCGGGATCCTTGTCATATGGATGCTAGCGACACTGTCATATACGTGTGCCAAAAGGCGCAAACGGTCCCGGGCCTGGTAAGGCGACACCCGTGAGAATATCGTGCCTGAGGCCACAAAGTGATACGAGGTGTTACATGCTAGATCGGTGTGGCATTAAGTCGGGGTCTTGACAACTTTGGTATCAGAGCCTGACTGCCTGTAGGATTACCAATCCAAACTGGTCGAAGTTATTCTTTAGTTATATAAGGGAATTGTTTGTGGTTGGGAATGTAAGGCTCTTTTTACTCCTTATACCTTATGCCTTCTGATTCGAGTCATCCTATCTTTCCTACGGAGTTAAGAAACTAGGTTTCCCCTTCTTTCTATCAGGATCACGTGTTACTAATCCATAGACTTATAGGATTGATGGACTTAAGCCTCAGTTTAGTTCCTACTACTTTTGTGTATTCATAGCTAGCCTCAAAACCTTGATATTGTGCTTCTGAGTGGTTATGCCACCATTTTTGTAGCATGTCTCAAATCTTTTTGAGCATTTACAGCCGTTATGCTGTCCGAGTCATCCGAGGTCTCTAAACAGTCCGATGCATTTGCAAATCTCTTCTTCCTGTTCCCGAAGTTCCTTTGGTCAGATTAACCACACTAGTTAGTGAGTTGAGGTACTCCATTGCCTCGACATTTATGTTGGAGCAATTATTATGACGCTAGGTGTCTAGAGTATCACCTAGTAATTTAGCCATGTGTTGTGTTCCCAGTGTGATGGTTCTGGACTTTATTCTCGAAAGTATCCCGTGATGCCACTTAGTATGTAGGTATTCTATTTTTGGGTTTTGAACCCGAGATTCAGCCTACTTACCTCATGTTGATAGTGTTTGCTAGTTCCTTTAGGTTATTAGTAACCTTTGCATTGTCCTCGAGGTCCATGGTATTTCCTTCTTCCACTACCATGAGCTGCTTATGGCAGAAGTTCCTTGTTGAACCGAAAGATCACAGCCAGAGTGTTCTTGATGAGTTCTCGCCTCTATGTTGTGACTCTGCCAGTTCTACCTTTATGCATGGGTTATCCGGAAGAAATATGTTGAACCTGGTTTGATATACTAATCTATGCATCGACAACTCAGACAATTATATGTTCCTTGAGTTGTCCCTCTTTAGTTGTATTCTGACCCCCGTCTATCAGTCGATAGTCAAGAGTATGTATGCATTCGTTCATCGATGCTTATTACCCTTGTGGTCCGTCAAACCATTCTATTCCAAAATGACTAGGAGAAACAAACTCCAGTACCTTATCCATTTCTAGGATTTGGTCAAAGCAGTTGTATTCCGCAGATCAAAATTCCAATCCAGCTTTTGTTCTGTTCTACCTCGGAGTATCACCTTCTTTCATAGGAAGAGTATCGTGAGATTTGCACCCTCTTATGAATTCTTGATGCAGTGATACTTCTCTCCATCATCCTTCAATCCTCGGTTCATGTGTTGTTGTAACCAGAATGCCGACAAGTGAACCATGATGTGTGAAGTCTATACTACTAGCAACCTTGTTGCTTGGTAGTTAAAGTACAATAATCTCATTCTTAGCGTGTTGGTCTGAATCACCATCCTAATACTGATCGTGCTACCTAGTCCTTATTTCCGTGCACTTTTCGATCAATGAGTTAGGATAGTTCCCACCCTTGCTCATTGGATCATATCTTCTTGCCCTGGAAGGCAAGATTGTTCTCGAGCTTAATAACATATCGGTGGTTCGTGATTTTCTGAATATCTTCTCGGAAGTATTTCCAGGTTGTCACCTGATCGCTATATTGAGCTCGTGATCAAGTTGGTTTCTGTAACCACCGCTTCTCCAAGAATTTGTGTTGGGTACCCCTGAGCCAGTTGGTTAAGCATAACAACAACTTGGAGAGTTGGAAGGTAAAAGCTTGTCCGACTCAGTTCATCCCAAAGGGATATCTTGTGTGTGTGTGTGTGTGTATATGTTGAGGAAATATGATATCTTCATTGATTGATCCTCGTGATCAATTGTAGGCGCTATTGTGTTATCCAATCATTGATTTGAGTATGGGCTATCGCTAAATCAAATCAGAACAACGATGTTCATAATGTTGTCTTACTCGTGGTTGACCCCTCGAGCATACACCATTATATGTTTTGGTCTGACCAATGCTATCACCTTGTTCACATAGTTGTGGAATTCCATCTCCATGGGAATATCGATGACTCATTGTTGTGCTCATCAGCAGCATTCTATCCTCTCCATGATTCATGTTGAACATCTAAGTTAGCATTGGAAACTTGTGTAAGCATTTTCTTCATGACCCGTTCATGAAGCATATGTTTGGACGAAAGAAGTGACTTCCTCTGATTCACGTGCATATGGTGCAAGTTTCCGTTGTGAGTTCGAGAAAGATTGTTTTTGTTTCTTTTGGAATCATCCCAAGTCAGTCATGTACGTGCGAAGTATTCGATGGTCTAATAGACTGATCATCTTCATTCTATACGTATCCCTAGCACACCAAGCCACTGATTGACTTGTTCAAGGAAAAGAAGTCTATGCTTGGGATCTAATCCATGGACTTGCATAAAGACTTCGATATCCTCGTTGATGGTTCCACCTGAACTCGGTAGTGTTTTGTTGTAAGACTACTACATGGTCATGTTTGTCTGGGACAACGTGTTCACATGTATGTAGCAGAACCAGCTCATGTTTTGGAGCTTGCTATCGCAGTTCATTCCCCGAGAATCTCACAACATCATTTTGTCGATTTGTGTTGCAAACTTTCATTTTCTCTCTAGACTTGATGAGTTTGGAATATTCTGACACCAACCAGATCTGAATCTCAGGCAGATATGATGGTTGGAACATTTCCCAAGGACTATAATATTGGTCTCTCTGTAACCCGGTAAAGTGGATGTCGTGGCCAACACACCCAGCCGGAAGACCTATAATGTAGTATCTTGATTTAGGAAGTTGGCCACCTCCCCATAAGAATTTCGTAGGACTTACCCCAATAGTTGTTCCTTATGGATGTTTGTGTTCCCGAAGTCCGACATTTTACTTGATGTTCTAGATATCAAACCACATCTATCAATGGGATATGCTAGTACATCAAGGAGAACATTAGAAGCGGAGTGCTAAATGTCTCTCGGTCGATCATTTAGATTCTGTTCCCTTGGCCTCGCTAAGGTGAAATCTGAGAAGGTGTTATCTTCCTTTGCATCTGCATCCACCATCACTATTCATCATCGTAGTATGATGTGTTGCCAGGATCCTCGGCACGGATGTTGGTAAAACCTTGATGAATATGGAAATGCTCAAGTTCTTGAGAGCACGCTCAGTCACTAGGTTATATCCTTGGTATCAACTGGAATGTGCCTTCCATTTGCCGAGTTGTTCTATAATCATAGTTTCCTTTCTAAATTGAGTGTGCCATTCTTTTGAATTCTTTCAAGCGATCAAATGTGAATTGCCTCAGGCTGGCATAAAGAGTCGCAATGATCTATTATCAAACGTAATTCTTTTTGCCACTTAAGGGAATAATTCTACGAGCCACCTCTTCCAAGGTGCCCCGTTCTGAAATCATGGCATATATTCCCTCGCTACTTTGAAACCCTCATCACTTTGTTTCTTCTGTCCTTCTCGATGTGTCTTTTGTCTCTCAGCTCAAGATATGTTTCTACGTCTCATTCCATGAGTTGATCTTGTGATCATTAAGATGATCCATCCATGTAGAGTTGTTTCGCTCTTTTGTCCTCGTGTTGGATGAAGATCTCAAAAGCAAAGACGTCAAGATCAATTTGAGTCAACTAATCAGCAACCTCGAGAAGACAGTTGGATCATGAAGTTGTGATACTTAGTGTCCCTTTGTCTACTTACCTCACGTCTTGAATCTCGGGACGAGATTCTTGTTTAGTGGGGGTGAGTTGTCACATCCCTAATTCTGGTCTGACCTATGCTAGCTTTCATGCGAGCATCATGTTTAAATTCAAATGAAACTTGAATTGAGGAATTTTCAAAAACCTCAGAAAACCACTAAAAATAACCAACATTTAAATATCATCAAATGAGTCCAAGAAAATGTTCCTGTTATTCTGTGAAAATATTGGCATGAGGTAAAATTCAGACCAATATTTTTGGAGTCACAAAAATAATTTATTTTGGGTCTTTGATTTAAATCAATAATATATTTGGTTTGAAATTATTTCTACTATATAAGAAATAATGTTCAAATATTTTGTAAGTTTGCATCTGACCTTGGAATAGCTCTCTGAGTTCACATAAAAATTTACAGAAAGTTTTAAAATGGTTTAGTTTCCAAACTAAATCAAAACAAAATAACAGAAATAGAAAAGAAAAATAAAAGAGAGAGAGAGAGAGAAGAAAATTACCTAGCGCTTACCTACAACCCAGAGGCCCAACACTGTGCAACCCAGGAGCTGGCCCAGCCCACCACCGCTGCCAGTCGTCTCCCACCTCGCGCCAGAAGGATGCAAGGCATGTGTTCATCACACGCCGGCACGCGCAGGGCCACGTCCTGCTTGCCGCCTTCTCCCCGACGTGCTTAGATGGCGCCACGCACCTCCCTGCCTCTCTCTCTCACTCTCCCGCGCTCTCACCCCCTTCCTTGGATCTCTCCCTCACCCACCCGAGCGCGCCGTCACCACCGTCGCCGACCACTACGGCCACCAACCTCTCCACGACCAGCCAGACACTCCACGTGCTCCACCTTGCTGACGCGCACCTCTACGACGGACCCCACGAGCCCGGAGGCCCTGGGAAGCCTCCATCGTCTTCATCTTCCTCGCTTCTGTCCGGCGATCGCCATGGCTGATTCACCGGATCCTGCGTGTCCTCAAGCTAGCTGAGCACTCCATCAACCTTGCCGTGAGTCCCTCTTCATTCCTTCTCACCTCTCTCTCTTGCGGTCATCGCCTATCTAGCCTACCCGCCGTGTCCGTGAGCTCGCCGCCGCATGCCTCGCCGCCGTCGTTGCTGCAGCCACGAAAGCTCAAGTGTGAGAGCGTCAACGCACCCAAAATGCTGCCAGGAGCCGAACTAATCCACATGTTCGTACCACTGTGCACCACAGCGCCGATCCCAAGCACTCCCGAACTCCGGCCGCCGCTGGGGTGTGGTTTCCGGCCACCTCGCGGCCTCCCGAGGACCCAGCTAGATGCGGGCGTGTGCAGGTTATCTTCTCGTGGCCTTCGCGCATCCACCCGCCGCCAGTACCGCAGCCCCGGTGAGCTTCCGCCGTAGTTTTGGTCGCCACCGGTGAAACTCCAAATGAAATAAATTATATATGAAAAATCATCAGAAAAATCGAAAGAATCTGTTTATGGCATTCTCATGCATGTTTGAGAAAGTTAACTTCACTGTTTAGAATGAAACATGAATAGGACAACTTTGATAATAGTTTCGGAGTTGTAATTTGATGTAGTTCTTAATTCCACTTCAATCAAAATGATTTTCTGTTGCATTAGACCAAACTACAGCATATTGCCATGTCATGATCATGCATCATATTGTACATTGCATTGATTGTGTTTCCTTCTTTGTTGACGGTATTTGTCCCCCCTCAGTAGACGTGTTCCGGCGATGAGTTTGATGACACCGATGAAGGGCTATATCATCTTCAGAAGTGCCAGGTGTCGGTGTCAAAACCGGCGGATCTCGGGTAGGGGGTCCCGAACTGTGCGTCTGAGGCTAATGGTAACAGGAGGCAGGGGACACGATGTTTTACCCAGGTTCGGGCCCTCTCGATGGAGGTAATACCCTACTTCCTGCTTGATTGATCTTGATGATATGAGTATTACAAGAGTTGATCTACCACGAGACCGTAGAGGCTAAACCCTAGAAGCTAGCCTATGATTATGATTGTTCTTGTCCTATGGACTAAACCCTCCGGTTTATATAGACACCGGAGGGGGCTAGGGTTACATAGAGTCGGTTACAGAGAAGGAAATCTACATATCCGAATATCCAAGCTTGCCTTCCACGCAAAGGAGAGTCCCATCCGGACAAGGGATGAAGTCTTCAATCTTGTATCTTCATAGTCCAACAGTCAGGCCAAAGTATATAGTCCGGCTGTCCGAGGACCCCTTAATCTCGGACTCCCTCAGTAGCCCCTGAACCAGGCTTCAATGACGATGAGTCCGGCGTGCAGATTGTCTTCGGCATTGCAAGGCGGCAAGGCGGGTTCCTTCCTCTGAATACTCCGTAGAAGATTTAGAACACAAGAGTGTCCGGCTCTGCAAAACAAATTCCACATACCACCGTAGAGAGTATAATTTTCCACTAATCTAACCCGCTGACAGCTTTTCATAGCGTGACGTCCCACCATGGCCCAGTCTTTATTCAAACCGTTTTTCCTAACCAGCCACGACATGTGCTGCGAGGCATTTTTATTGGCACGTCTTGTCGAAGTAGAGATTGTGTCCCCTTTATCACGAGATTCTTATCAATACAAGTGTGGGTAACCCAACCGTGTTTGTTTAATACGACACCTCAATTTTAGGCAAGCCCCAAACTGTCACACGGGGGATGCTACCTCTTGAGCACTGCGTTGGATTTCCCTGAAGAGGAGAGGATGATGCAGTAAAGTAACGTAAGTATTTCCCTCAGTTTTTGAGAACCAAGGTATCAATCCAGTAGGAGACCACGCAGAAGTCCCTCGTACCTACACAAAACAATAGCAACTCGCAACCAACGCTTAGGGGTTGTCAATCCCTTCACGGTCACTTACGAGAGTGAGATCTGATAGAGATAATATTTTTGGTATTTTTGATAGATAGATGAAAAGTAAAAAAGTAAAGGCAAAGTAAAAACAAAGCAAGTAAATAAAGTGATATAGATTGATATGATGAGAATAGACCCGGGGGCCATAGGTTTCACTAGTGGCTTCTCTCAAGAGCATAAGTATTCTACGGTGGGTGAACAAATTACTGTTGAGCAATTGACAGAATTGAGCATAGTTATGAGTATATCTAGGTAATGATCATGTATATAGGCATCACGTCCAAAACAAGTAGATCGAAACGATTCTGCATCTACTACTATTACTCCACTCATCGACCGCTATCCAGCATGCATCTAGAGTATTAAGTAAAAACAGAGTAACGCCGTAAGCAAGATGACATGATGTAGAGGGATAAATTCATGCAATATGATAAAAAAAACCATCTTGTTATCCGCGATGGAAACAATACAATACGTGCCTTGCAACTCTTTCTGTCACTAAGTAAGGACACCGCAAGATTGAACCCAAAGCTAAGCACTTCTCCCATTGCAAGAACTACCAATCTACTTGGCCAAACCAAAAAGATAATTCGAAGAGACTTCCAAAGATAACTCAATCATACATAAAAGAATTCAGAGAAGAATCAAATATTTCCATAGATAATACTAGATCATAAACCCACAATTCATCGGTCTCAACAAACACACCGCAAAAAGAAGATTACATCGAATAGATCTCCACGAGAGAGGGGGAGAACATTGAATTAATATCCAAAAAGAGAGAAGAAGCCATCTAGCTACTAGCTATGGACCCGAAGGTCTGAAGTAAACTACTCACACTTCATCGGAGGGGCTATGGTGATGATGTAGAAGCCCTCCATGGTGGATGCCCCCTCCGGCGGAGCTCTGGAACAGGCCCCAAGATGGGATCTCGTGGATACAGAAGGTTGCGGCGGTGGAATTAGGTTTTTGGCTCCTTTTCTGATCATTCGGGGATACGTAGGTATATATAGGAGTAAGGAGTACGTTAGTGGAGCTCCGAGGGGCCCACGAGGTAGGGGGGCACGCCCAGGGGGGCGCCCTCCACCCTCGTGACCTCCTCGGGCACTGCTTGGAGTAGGGTCCAAGTCTCCTGGGTCACGTTCGGTTGGAAAATCACGATCCCGAAGGTTTCATTCCGTTTGGACTCCGTTTGATATTCTGTTTCTTCGAAATACTGAAAAGGCAAAAAAACAGCAATTCTGGGCTGGGCCTCCGGTTAATAGGTTAGTCCCAAAAGTAATATAAAAGTGGAAAATAAAGCCCAATATAGTCCAAAACGGTAGATAAAGTAGCATGGAGCAATCAAAAATTATAGATACGTTGGAGACGTATCAGGCATCCCCAAGCTTAATTCCTGCTCGTCCTCGAGTAGGTAAATGATAAAAAAGAATTTTTGATGCAGAGTGATACTTTGGCATAATTTCAATGTAAATCTTCTTAATTTTGATATGAATATTCAGGTCCAAAAGATTCAAGACAAAAGTTCATATTGACACAAAAATAATAATACTTCAAGCATACTAATCAAAGCAATCATGTCTTCTCAAAATAACATGGGAAAAGAAAGTTCATCCCTACAAAATTATATAGTTAGTCTATGCTTCATTTTTGTCACACAAATATGTTCCCAACTTCTATACCCCCGATGACAAGCCAAGCAATTGTTTCATACTTAAATAATCTCAAACTTTTTCAACCTTCACGCAATACATGAGCGTGAGCCATGGATATAGCACTATGGGTGGAATAGAATATGGTGATGGGGATTGTGTGGAGAAGACAAAAAAGTAGAAAGTCTCACATCAACTAGGCATATCAACGGGCTATGGAGATGCCCATCAATAGATATCGATGTGAGTGAGTAGGGATTGCCATGCAACGGGTGCACTAGAGCTATGAATGCTCAACAAAAGAAAACTAGTGGGTGTGCATCCAACTTGCTTGCTCACGAAGACCTAGGGCATTTGAGGAAGCCCATCGTAAGAATATACAATCCAAGTTCTATAATGAAAAATTCCCACTAGTATAAAAAAGACAACTTATGAGACTCACTACATGAGGAACAAGGTGCTACTTTGAAGCACAATATATGAGACTCACTACATGAAGAACAAAGTGCTACTTTGAAGCACAAGTGTGGAAAAAGAGATAGTAGCATTGCCCTTTGTTTGGGCCTTTCTTTTTTTCTTTTTGGCCTTTCTCTTCTTTTTGGGCAATGCTCTAATAATGATGATCATCACACTTCTATTGATTACAACACAAGGATTACAACTCGAAACTTAGAACAAGATATGACTCTATATGAATGCCTCCGGCGATGTACCGGGATGGTGCAATGAATCAAGAGTGACATGTATGGAAAATAATGCATGGTGGCTTTGCCACAAATACGATGTCAACTACAAGATGATGCAATGGCAATATGACAAAAGTAATGCATGTCATGATGATGGTGGTGGAAGTTGCATGGCAATATATCTCGGAATGGCTATGGAAATGCCATGATAGGTAGGTATGGTGGCTGTTTTGAGGGAGATATAAGGAGGTTTATGTGTGATAGAGCATATCGTATCATGGGGTTTGGATGCGCCAGCGAAGTTTGCGCCAACTCTCAAGGTGAGAAAGGGCAAAGCAAGGTACCGAAGAGGCTAGCAAAGGTGGAAAGGTGGGAGTGCGTATAATCCATGGACTCAACATTAGTCAAAAGAACTCATATACTTATTGCAAAAATTTAGAAGTCATCAAAAATTCAAGTACTACGCGCATGCTCCTAGGGGGATAGATTGGTAGGAAAAGACCATCGTTCGTCCCCGACCGCCACTCATAAGGATGCACAAGCCAGGTACACTTCATGTTTCAAATTTGTTACACAACTTTAACCATACGTGCATGCTACGGGACTTGCAAACTTCAACACAAGTATTTCTCAAATTCATAATCACCCAACTAGCACGACTTTGATATTATCACCTCCATATCTCAAAACAATTATCAAGCATCAAACGTATCTTAGTATTCAATTCACTCAAAAGAAAGTTTCACATATCTTGAACACCAAGTATATTAACATTAAGCAAATTACCATGCTATTAAAGACTCTCAAAATAATCTAAGTGAGGCATGAGAGATCAAATAGTTTCTTTAAAACAAATCCACCACCGTGCTCTAAAAGATCTAAGTGAAGTACTAGAGCAAAAATTATCATGCTCAAAAGATATAAGTGAAGCACTATGAGCAAAACTATCAAGCTCAAAAGATATAAGTGAAGCACATAGAGTATTCTAACAAATTCCAATTCATGTATGGATCTCTCAAAATATTTGTACAGCAAGGATGATTGTGGTAGACTAACAAGAAAATACACAAATAATGTAAGACGCTCCAAGCAAAACAAAATCATGTTGGTGAATAAAAATATAGCTCCAAGTAAATTACTGATGGAAGTGGACGAAAGAGGGGATGCCTTCTGGGGCATCCCCAAGCTTTAACTTATTGGTGTCCTTGGATTATCTTGGGGGTGCCATGGGCATCCCCAAGCTTAGGCTCTTGCCACTCCTTGTTCCATAATCCATCAAAAGAATTCACCCAAAACTTGAAAACTTCACAACACAAAACTCAAAAGAAATCTCGTGAGCTCCATTAGAGAAAGAAAACAAAAGACTACTTCAAGGTACTGTAATGAACTCATTCTTTATTTATATTGGTGTTAAACATACTGTATTACAACTTCTCTATGGTTTATAAACTAATTTACTAGCCATAGATTCATCAAAATAAGCTAACAACACATGAAAAACAAAATCTGTCAAAAACAGAACGGTCTGTAGCAATCTGTAACTAATGCAAACTTCTGGAACTCTAAAAATTCTACCAAAATAGGAAGTACTTGACAATTTGTTTATTGATCAGAATAAAAAAGAATCAAATAAAAATCATGTTCCCGTGATTTATCATAACTAAATTCGTGCGTGCAAAGTTTCTGTTTTTCAGCAGAATCAAATCAACTATCATCGTAGGTTATCCTATAGGTCCTACTTGGCACAAACATTAATTAAAACATAAAAACACATCCAAACAGAAGGTAGATGGATTATTTATTCCTAAACAGAAGCAAAAACAAAAAACACAAAATAAAATTGGGTTGCCTCCCAACAAGCGCTATCGTTTAACGCCCCTAGCTAGGAATAAAAGCAAGGATAGATCTAGGTATTGCCATCTTTGGTAGACAATCCATAAGTGGCTCTCATGATAGATTCATATGGTAATTTTATTTTATTTCTAGGGAAGTGTTCCATACCCTTCTTTAAGGGAAATTGGAATCTAATATTCCCTTCCTTCATATCAATAATTGCACCAATCGTTCTAAGGAATGGTCTACCAAGAATAATAGGACATGAAGGATTGCAATCTATATCAAGAACGATAAAATATATGGGCACATAATTCCTATTTGCAACAATAAGAACATCATTAATTCTTCCCATAGGCTTTTTAATAGTGGAATCCGCAAAATGCAAGTTTAGAGAGCAATCATCAAAATCACGGAAATCTAGCAAATCACATAAAGTTTTGGGAATAATAGAGACACTAGCACCCAAATCACACAAAGCATGAAACTCAAATTATTTAATTTTAATTTTAATAGTAGGTTCCCACTCATCATAGAGTTTTCTAGGTATAGAAACTTTCAACTCAAGTTTTTCTTCATAAGATTGCATCAAGGCATCAACAATATGTTCGGTAAAGGCCTTATTTTGACTATAAGCATGAGGAGAATCTAGCACGGATTGCAACAAGGAAATACAACCAATCAAAGAGCAATTTTCATAATTAAATTCCTTGAGATCCAAAATAGTGGGTTTAGCAACATCACGGTTTTTATTTATTTCAATCCCACTTTCATCAATTTCATCATCAAGATCTAGAAACTCCGAATTCTTAGAACGCCTTCTAGGTAAAGGAAGATAATCTTCAGATTCATCAAGATTCATATTGCAAAACAAAGATTTAATGGGGGACACATCAATAACTTTTAGATCTTCATCTTGATTTTCATATGGATTGGAAGAACACGCTTTAATAAAGGCATCTTTGGAAGCACGCATCCTAGCGGTTCTTTCCTTGCACTCATCAATGGAAATTCTCATGGCTTTGAGATACTAATTGATATCATGCTTAGGAGGAATAGATCTAAGCTTTAAAGAATCAATTTCAAGAGAAATTCTATCAATGTTCCTAGCCAAATCATCAACTTTAAGCAATTTCTCTTCAAGCAAAGCATTAAAATTCTTTTGTGAATTCATAAACTCTTTAACACTACTCTCAAATTCAGAGGGCATCTTATTAAAATTTCCATAAGAGTTATTGTAGGAATTTCCATAATTATTAGAAGGATTACTAGGATAAGGCCTAGGATTAAAATTCCCTCTATAAGCGTTGTTTCCAAAACTATTCCTACCAACAAAATTCACATCCATAGATTCATTATTATTCTCAAGCAAAGTAGATAAAGGCATATCATTGGGATCAAGAGGAGTATTTTTAGGAGCAAACATCTTCATAAGTTCATCCATCTTTTCACTCAAAACATTGATTTCTTCTATAGCATGCACTTTTTTACTAGAAGATCTTTCGGTGTGCCATTGAGAATAATTAGCCATAATATTATCAAGCAATTTGGTAGCATCCCCTAACGTAATTTCCATAAAAGTGCCTCCAGCGGCCGAATCTAAAAGATTTCTAGAAGCAAAATTCAATCCGGCATAAAAATTTTGTATGATCATCCATAAATTCAAACCATGAGTACGGCAATTGTGAAGCATTAATTTAATTTTTTCCCAAGATTGGGAAACATGCTCATGATCAAGTTGTTTAAAATTCATGATGTTGTTCCTAAGAGTGATAATCTTAGCGGGAGGAAAATACTTAGAGATCAAAGCATCTTTGCACTTGTTCCAAGAATCAATACTATTTTTAGGCAAAGACGAAAACCAAACTTTAGCACGTTCTCTAAGTGAAAACGAAAATAACTTCAATTTGACAATATTGTTATCCGTATCTTTCTTCTTTTGCATATCACACAAAACAACAAAATTGTTTCGATGAGTAGCAGCATCTTCACTAGGAAGGCCGGCGAATTGATCTTTCATAACAAGATTCAACAAAGCGGTATTGATTTCACAAGACTCATCATTATTAAGAGGAGCAATCGGAGTACTAAGGAAATCATTATTATTGGTATTCGAGAAATCACACAATTTGGTATTATCTTGTGCCATGGCGACAAGTAATCCAACACACAAGCAAACAGAAAGGCAATGAGAAAAAGGCAAACGGGAAAGAGAGGAGGAGATTGGGAAAGAGAGGGCAAATAAAACGATGAAGTGGGGGAGAGGAAAACGAGAGGCAAATGGAAAATAATGTAATGCGAGAGATAGGGATTGGGATGGGTACTTGGTATGGTTGACTTGCTTGCGTGAGCCTCCCCGGCAACGGTTACAGAAATTCTTCTTGCTACCTCTTGAGCACTGCATTGGATTTCCCCGAAGCGGAGAGGATGATGCAGTAAAGTAGCGTAAGTATTTCCCTCAGTTTTTGAGAACCAAGGTATCAATCCAGTAGGAGACCACGCACAAGTCCCTCGTACCTACACAAAACGATAGCAACTCGCAACCAACGCTTAGGGGTTGTCAATCCCTTCACGGTCACTTACGAGAGTGAGATCTGATAGAGATAATATTTTGGGTATTTTTGATAGATAGATGAAAAGTAAAAAAGTAAAGGCAAAGTAAAAACAAAGCAAGTAAATAAAGTGATATAGATTGATGTGATGAGAATAGACCCGGGGGCCATAGGTTTCACTAGTGGCTTCTCTCAAGAGCATAAGTATTCTACGGTGGGTGAACAAATTACTGTTGAGCAATTGATAGAATTGAGCATAGTTATGAGTATATCTAGGCAATGATCATGTATATAGGCATCACGTCCAAAACAAGTAGATCGAAACGATTCTGCATCTACTACTATTACTCCACTCATCGACCGCTATCCAACATGCATCTAGAGTATTAAGTAAAAACAGAGTAACGCCGTAAGCAAGATGACATGATGTAGAGGGATAAATTCATGCAATATGATAAAAACCCCATCTTGTTATCCTCGATGGCAACAATACAATACGTGCCTTGCAACTCTTTCTCTCACTGAGTAAGGACACCGCAAGATTGTACCCAAAGCTAAGCACTTCTCCCATTGCAAGAACTAGCAATCTAGTTGGCCAAACCAAAAAGATAATTCGAAGAGACTTGCAAAGATAACTCAATCATACATAAAATAATTCAGAGAAGAATCAAATATTTTCCATAGATAATACTGGATCATAAACCCATAATTCATCAATCTCAACAAACACACCGTAAAAAGAAGATTACATCGAATAGATCTCCACGAGAGAGGGGGAGAACATTGTATTGAGATCCAAAAAGAGAGAAGAAGCCATCTAGCTACTAGCTATGGACCCGAAGGTCTGAAGTAAACTACTCACACTTCATCGGAGGGGCTATGGTGATGATGTAGAAGCCCTCCATGGTGGATGCCCCCTCCGGCGGAGCTCCAGAACAGGCCCCAAGATGGGATCTCGTGGATACAGAAGGTTGCGGCGGTGGAATTAGGTTTTTGGCTCCTGTTCTGATCGTTCGGGGATACATAGGTATATATAGGAGGAAGGAGTACGTCGGCGGAGCTCCGAGGGGCCCACGAGGTAGGGGGCGCGCCCAGGGGGGTGCCCTCCACCCTCGTGACCTCCTCAGGAACTGCTTGGAGTAGGGTCCAAGTATCCTGGGTCAAGTTCGGTTGGAAAATCACGATCCCGAAGGTTTCATTCCGTTTGGACTCCGTTTGATATTCTGTTTCTTCAAAATACTGAAAAAGGCAAAAAACAGCAATTCTGGGCTGGGCCTCCGGTTAATAGGTTAGTCCCAAAAGTAATATAAAAGTGGAAAATAAAGCCCAATATACTCCAAAACAGTAGATAAAGTAGCATGGAGCAATAAAAAATTATAGATATGTTGGAGACGTATCAGGGGATGCTTGATATTCGTCCTCTTTATAAAGGGGCCAAGGCATGTCCTTTTCTTCCCACGCTTGATCCTTCCCCTCCCGTTCCTCAAGTTCCAACACCCAAGGCTCAAGCTAAAGCTCTTCGGCCCTTCAACCATGTCCGGATCCAACCTTCAAGGCCGGTGGATGGCCTCCTCCGTCACAGAGGAGGACATACGGAAGCGTAGGGAGGCCAGGTATCTCACCGCCGAGATTCCGCACAGGCTACCTGCTCAAGGGCAGGTCGTGCCCACTCCCGAACCCAACGAGAGTGTTGTATTTATTTCCCACATCCTCCGTGGGCTGGGTTTTAGCCTCGATACCTTCGTGAGGGGGCTTATGTTCTATTATGGGCTAGATTTCCATGATCTAGCTCTGGATTCCATCCTTCAAATCTCGTCGTTTATCATCGTGTGTGAAGCCTTTCTCCGCATTACCCCCACTTCGGCTTGTGGCTCAAGACCTTCAGTGTGAGGCCGAGGGTGATTGACGGGTATCACGCGGAGTGCGGAGGTGCTATAATAAGCAAAGGCGCAGACGCCCCATTGCCCAAGGGTTCTCTCGTGGAGACTTCTGATTTAGGGCAGCGGGAGTGGTTTTACATCACTGCTCCCCGTGGTACAAAGTGGGTGGCCGCTCCAGCGTTCCGCCCGGGCCCTCCGCCGCAACTGGCGTCTTGGGTCAACAATGGGCTGGACTGGGGGCCAGTTAACGACGTGCTAACACTACAAAGCCGCATCCGCGACCTTTTCAAGAGGGATGTCTGCCTAGTCAAGATAATGCAAGTGATGCTGGTTCGTCGAGTCCTGCCCTGCCAACGTCGACCTCTCCGTATGTGGGAGTTCAACCCGGAAGGATCATGAACCATTCAACAATTCTTTGGCATGATGCTCAAAGAGATGTATGAGTTATTTTTCGGATCACGAATAAAGTGTCCGGACACCACCGAGGACGCGGGTATCAATTGCAACCGTCCGGATACCCAGGTAAATACTTCAATTACCGAACACACCATCCTTTATAACATTATTCTAAAAAATTGCTTTATGCCAGGACTGGCTGAGGAAGGCGGAGAGGATTGGGTGTCCGGACCCTCTTCCCGAAGGCTCGCCGAATCCTTTGTTGACCAGGATGCTTGAGCGCGCGCCATATCAGGTGCCATCAGGAGAAGACGAGGGGAGGAATAGGGAAGCCCCAGATGGGCCTCATTTTTTACACATCCAAATTGGAGGAGTAAGTGCCTTCGTGAAGGAGGGTAATCGGGGAAGGGTATCTAAAATCCCTTCTCCTCAAGGTAAGAAAAGGGCCGCCTTTGAAGACTTGGAAACGGAGGCTTCTAAACAAGGGAAGAAAACCTCGCCAGTGGGTCGAACCTCCACTGAGCCGTAAGTAAAAGATTACTTCGATAAATATGCCCCGTTTTGTCTCTAAGGGTAATGATCGAAACATATTTGTTGCAGTCTGGCTCGTAGCCCTTCCCCACAGAGTTCATCCTTAGGGGATCTTCCTCCGGAGATGATGGAGAGCGAGACGCCTCCCCCTGCCTCCCCGTCACATGGGGCGGACGACCCCGAGGTGTCGTCACGGAGGATTTCTTCCAATTCGTCGAGGCCGGAAGTCGACACTTCGGCTGCCCGTGGTTCGGGCTATTAGGCTCCCAAAGAGAATGATAGAAGGAGTCCGGGGTTGTCCGGCGTACAGTCGGACACACTGATGGGTCTGCTGGGGCGAGCGGCCATCTCAGAGACACATCGTACCTTAATGGGTACGGTGATTGAGAGGATTTCATCAGCCAAAAGCAGATTGAATGAAGCCTTTGCAAGTCTGCTGAGCGGCTTCGAGGTACACAGAATAACATATGTATTTATGACGGTACCGCACATGCTAGGTGTGCTCTGTATAGATAGTATCCCCTGAGACTCTGGTTGCCGACGGAGGTGGCAAACAGAGGACCATAATCCCAAGTAATAATCACGCTGCTATGTATGTGCAGGCGGCTGATTGTCCGGAGGCTGGCCGGACTTCTGATTTTGCCAAACTAAAGCGGCAGCTGGACGTGGCGGGTGCCGACATCGCGCTTGTTAACAAGCGGCTTGATGAGGCCCAGGGTATGTATGTTCGGCATGTCGGTAAATTGCAAGAGGAGCATGGTGCTAGTATCTTATAATATATTGTGAGTGTAGATGGAGCTGCTGCCGTGGATACCCTTCGGGCGGAGCTTTCCCGAGCCAAGGAACAAGCTCGAAGGAGTGATGCGGCCGCCCTGATGGCGGTCAAAGTATTAAAAGCCAAACAGGCTGCTCATCGCCGGAGCGAAGAAAAGATAGCCCAGATGGCTACCGAGCTGAAAGATGCTGCCAACCGCCATGAGCTTCTTAAAAAGGAAAATGAAACGAAAGGAGCTGACTTGAAGAAGGCCCTGGAAGCAGCCAAGGAAACCCGCTCTGAAATGAGAGGGATAAGGGAGGAGCTCCGTGAAGCCAGATACATCGTGGCTGGGAATCCCTATTTGTTGCGGATGAAATTCTGGGATCCGAAGTATGCCCCTCTGGATCAGTTGTGGAGTGTGGCAGACTCATATGCGGACCTGGCAAAGAGTGCTGCTGATGCGTCCGAGTTTTACAAAGATCGGAAAGACCATAAGGCTAAGAGGTTATTCTAGTCGCAGTTTAGTGCCCCCATGCGTCCACTGCCATTGAATGAAAAGATGGCCGCATGGGCCGAGCTCCACAGGTTGTCCAGGCATGCTATGAGGTCCGTCGTGGATCATCTTTGGCCAAGGACCAAGGCCGGACAACTATTTTGGATTGGTGCAACAATTCCTTGGTGCTGTGTCGCATATCAATGCTGTGAAGAGGTCGGTGATACGTCTCCGTCGTATCTATAATTTTTGATTGTTCCATGCCAATATTTTTCAACTTTCATATACTTTTGGCAACTTTTTATACTATTTTTGGGACTAACATATTGATCCAGTGCCCAGTTCCAGTTCCTGTCTGTTGCATGTTTTATGTTTTGCAGAAAACCCATATAAAACGGTGTCCAAAATGGATAAAAATGGACGGAGAATTATTTTGGAATATTTATGATTTTTGGGAAGTAAAATCAACGCTAGACGGTGCCCGAGGGGGCCAGGAGATAGGGGGCGCACCCCAGGGAGGCAGGTGCTCCCTGGACTCTCCTGGACCCCACATAAGGCGATTGACGCTCTTATTTTTCCGCAAAAAAGCTAATTTTACAATAAAGATTTGGGCAAAAGATTCACCCCAATCGGAGTTATGAATCTCCGGATATAAAAGAAACGGTGAAGGGGCAGAATCTGAGAACGCAGAAACAGAGAGATAGATCCAATCTCGGAGGGGCTCTCACTCCTCCGAAGCCATGGGAGCCAAGGACCAGAGGGGAAACCCTTCTCCTATCTAGGGAGTAGGTCAAGGAAGAAGAATAAGAAGGGGGTCTCTCTCCCCCTTGCTTTTGGTGGCGCCGGAACACCGCCGGGGGCCATCATCATCACCGCGATCTTCACCAACAACTTCACCGCCTTCATCACCAACTCTTCCCCCCTCTATGCAGCGGTGTAACCCCTCTATTACCCACTGTAATCTCTACTTAAACATGGTGCTCAACACTATATATTATTTCCCAATGATGTATGGCTATCTTATGATGTTTGAGTAGATCAGTTTTGTCCTATGGGTTAATTGATGATCATGATTGGTTTGAGTTGCATGTTTTATTATTGGTGCTGTCCTATGGTGCCCTCCGTGTCGCGCAAGCGTGAGGGATTCCCGCTGTAGGGTGTTGCAATGCATTCATGATTCGCTTATAGTGGGTTGCTTGAGTGACTGAAACACAAACCCGAGTAAGGGGATTGTTGCGTATGGGATAAAGGGGACTTGATGCTTTAATGCTATGGTTGGGCTTTACCTTAATGAATCTTTAGTAGTTGCGGACTGCTTGCTAGAGTTCCAATCATAAGTGCATACGATCCAAGTAGAGAAAGTATGTTAGCTTATGCCTCTCCCTCAAATAGAATTGCAATAGTGATTACCGGTCTAGTTATCGATTGCCTTGGACAAATACCTTTCTCGTAACAAAAAGCTCTCTGCTAATATTTACTTTATTGCATCTTTATCTAAACAGCCCCTAGTTTTTATTTACGCGTTCTTTATTATCTTGCAAACCTATCCTATCACACCTACAAAGTACTTCTAGTTTCATACTTGTTCTAGGTAAAGCGAACATCAAGCATGCGTAGAGTCGTATCAGTGGCCGATAGGACTTGAGAGAGTATTTTTTCTACCTTTAGCTCCTTGTTGGGTTCGACACTCTTACTTATCGAAAGAGGCTACAACTATCCCGTATACTTGCGGGTTATCAAGACCTTTTTCTGGCGCTGTTGCCGGGGAGTCATAGCGTGGGGTGAATATTCTCGTGTGTACTTGTTTGCTTTATCACTAAGTAATTTTTATTTGTTGTTCTTAGTTGTTCTCTGTCTTTAGTTATGGATATGGAACACAAAATACCAAAAACCCTCGATTCTCATTATGTGAGAGATATTATGTACTACTTTGATAATCCTGAGAAAACCCCATTCAACTTTATAATGGGAGACACGTTGGATCAATGTGAATACTTTAGGGATTATCGCTTTACACAAAAAGGGAAACTATTATGGGATCAAATTAATATGTTGCGTTGGTATGCTCGTCAACTATGCTTGAGATATGATATTATTTGTTGCTCTAGGATGAAGGCTCCACACCTTCCCTTTTCATGCAAATTTAATGATAATGAAACCGTAGCTTCTTATGCTAATGATATATATGATTACTATGATGTGGAACAAATAGAAGAATTTGTTGCTTTTAAGGTTGCTTATGGAATTGAATATTTGTTTGAAAAGTATGAAGCTTTAGATGATGATGTTTATAGGCCTGAAAATCTTGCTGTACTTCGATATTGCTATGAAAATTATGAATACAATTACTATATTAATGCATTTCTTGAGAAAGTCTCCGCTGTACAAGAAGAGACTAATATTTTGCAGGAAGCTATGGAAGAAGAAATTGATGAAACTGTGAGCTCATTGGATGAAAAAGATGATGAGGAGAGCGAGGAACAAAAGGAGGACGAGCGGATTGATCACCCGTGCCCACCTTCTAATGAGAGTAACTCTTCAACTCATACATTATTTAATTCCCCTTCATTCTCACTGAAGGATGATTGCTATGATGATTGTTATGATCCCGTTGATTCTCTTGAAATATCCCTTTTTGATGATGCTTGCTATGCTTGTGGCCAAGATGCCAATATGAATTGTGCTTATGGAGATGAACTTGCTATAGTTCCTTATGTTAAACATGAAATTGTTGCTATTGCACCCACGCATGATAGTCCTATTATCCTTTTGAATTCTCCAAACTACACTATATCGGAGAAGTTTGTGCTTATTAAGGATTACATTGATGGGTTGCCTTTTACCATTGCACGTGATGATTTTGATGAATATAATATGCATGTGCTTGCTACTCCTACTTGCAATTATTATGAGAGAGGAACTACATCTCCACCTCTCTATGTATCCAATATGATAAAATTGCAAGAAACTGCTTATACTATGCATTGGCCTTTACTTTGTGTGCATGAATTGTTCTTTTATGACATGCCGGTGCATAGGAAGAGAGTTAGACTTCGTTGTTGCATGATATATTTTACTTTGTGCTCACTACTAAATTACAAATAATTGTTAATTAAAATTGTCTTTGATATACCTTGGGATCCGGGTGGATTCATTACTTGAGCACTAAATGCCTAGCTTAATGGCTTTAAAGAAAGCGTTGCCAGGGAGACAACCCAGAAGTTTTAGAGAGTCATTTATTTCTGTTGAGTGCTTTCATATAGTTTAAAAACAAAAAATAAAGAGGGGAACCTAAAACTATTCAAAAAGGAAAGTGAAAGTGAGAAAGACAAACATTGTTGAAGTGGGAGCTAGCCTTGAACTTTGTTCATGCTCACGGAAACTTTATGAATCTTGATTACAGAAAATTTTCATCAAAAATAATTATCCCCTTGTATAATTCCATTGTATTATAAAACTAACGTGCTAAGGTTTGCCTTTAGGATGTTTACAATGCTTGTTGGTTTGTACGGTGCAGGACAGAAACTTTGGCTGTAGTGCGCGATTTTACATTTTTAACTGGAATGTTAATTGGTTCTGATTCCTTTTGCACTGTCTTCCTATACAACTTGTTTATTTTTCCTAATGTTGGTACAATTTTTGGGGTAACAAAGTATGGTGGATGTTCAGATTTCTATAGATTGTTCTGTTTTTGACAGATTCTGTTTTTGATGCATAGTTTGCTTGTTTTGATGAATATATCAATTTATATTAGTGGATTAAGCCATGGAAATGTTATATTACAGTAGACACAATTCAAAAAAAATATGAATTGGTTTGCAACAGTACTTAGAGTAGTGATTTGCTTTATTATACTAATGGATCTTACCGAGTTTTCTGTTGAAGTTTTGTGTGGATGAAGTGTCTAAATGAGGCGGTCTCGATATGAGGAAAAGGAAGAGAGGCAAGAGCTCAAGATTGGGGATGACCGAGGCACCCCAAGTAAATATTCAAGGAGACTCAAGCGTCTAAGCTTGGGGATGCCCCGGAAGGTATCCCCTCTTTCTTCAACAAGTATCGGTATGTTTTTGTATTCGTTTCGTTTATGCATTATGTGCAAGTCTTGGAGCGTCTTTTGCATTTAGTTTTCACTTTTATTTTATGCACCATGCTTGTATGAGATAGTCCTTGGTTGATTTATAGAATGCTCATTGCACTTCACTTAAATCTTTTGAGTATGGCTTTATAGAATGCTTCATGTGCTTCACTTATATCATTTGAAGTTTGGATTGCCTGTTTCTCTTCACATAGAAAACCGCCATTTGTAGAATGCTCTTTTGCTTCACTTATATTTGTTAGAGCACGGGCATATCTTTTGTAGAAAGAATTAAACTCTCTTGCTTCACTTATATCTTTTTAGAGAGATGACAGGAATTGGTCATTCACATGGTTAGTCATAAAATCCTACATAAACTTGTAGATCGCTGAATATGATATGTTAGATTCCTTGCAATAGTTTTGCGATATAAAGGGGGTGACATTAGAGTCATGCTAGTGGGTGGCTGTGGATTGTAGAGGCACTTGTGTTGAGGTTTGCAAGTCCCATAGCATGCATGTATGGTAACTGTTGTGTGACAAATTTGAAGCATGGGGTGTTTCTTTGATTGTCTTCCTTATGACTGGCGGTCGGGGACGAGCGATGGTCTTTTCCTACCAATCTATCCCCCTAGGGGCATGCGTAGTAGTACTTTGCTTTGAGGGCTAATAAACTTTTGCAAGTACATGAGTTCTTTATGACTAATATGAGTTCATGGATTATACGCACTTTTACCTTTCCATCATTGCTAGCCTCTTCGGTACCGTGCATTGCCCTTTCTCACCTTGAGAGTTGGTGCAAACTTCACCGGTGCATCCAAACCCCGTGATACGATACGCTCTATCACACATAAACCTCCTTATATCTTCCTCAAAACAGCCACCATACCTACCTATCATGGCATTTCCATAGCCATTCCGAGATATATTACCATGCAACTTTCCACCGTTCCGTTCATCATCGTCATGACATACATTACTTTTGTCATATTGCCATTGCATGATCATGTAGTTGACATCGTATTTGTGGCAAAGCCACCATGCATAATTTTTCATACATGTCACTCTTGATTCATTGCATCATCCCGGTACACCGCCGGAGGCATTCATATAGAGTCATATCTTGTTCTAGTTTCAAGTTGTAATTCATATGTTGTAATCAATAAAAGTGTGATGATCATCATTATTAGGGCATTGTCCCCAAAAGAAAAAAAAGAAAGGCCAAAAAAGAAAAAAAAGAAAGGCCAAAGAAAAAAATAAAAAAAAAGAAAAAAAAAAGAAAAAAAGAAAAAAAGAAAAAATAAAAAGGGGCAATGTTACTATCTGGGCGTAGTGACTCGGCCGAGAACATCGAGAAACTTAGATTTTAAATTCATGTAAATCCGAAACTCACCTGTAAATCAAGAAACTTGGCATGGTGTCATGTCATGGCACTAACATGTTGTGGTAAAAAATTGGGTCGATTTGGAAGTTCATGGTTCTAAGAGGGAACGTGCCACCTTTGAGTGTGAAACGATATACGCTGCCCCCCTTGAGTTTCTTAACAAAGGCAACATAGAACTACATGAGTGCCCTGTTAAATTTTGGAATTATTCCGGGTTCATTTGTCGTTTTTTATACATTAATTGTGTTTCTGGTCATTTAATGTGCATAAGTCAAATTTGAACTACAAGCACATACTCTCGTGCACCAAAGTTGGTTGAAACATCACATTTGTGTCCTAGGGTGAATTTCTTGGTCCCATGCAAGAAATGAGAATAAAATTCAAACATCTGGGCATCATGACTCGGCCGAGAACATTGAGAAAATTGGTTTTAAAATTCTTTTAAATCCAAAACACGTCTGAAAATCATGAAACTTAGCATGGGTGTCATGTCATGGTACTACCATGCCGTGGTAAAAAAATTGGCCGAATAGGAACATATTTTGGTATAAGCTTCTTGCAAACAGAAGCTTCTCTCAAGAAGGCTCGTGGTTCTGAGAGGGAACGTGACACCTTTTAGTGTGAAATGATATACGCTGTCCCCCTTGAGTTTATTTACAAAGGCAACATAGAACTACATGAGTGCCCTATTAAATTTTGGAATTATTCCGGCTTCGTTTGGCCTTATTTACACATTAATTGAGTTTTTGTTCATTTAATGTGCATAATTCAAATTTGAACTACAAGCACATGCTCCTGTGCACCAAAGTTGGTTGAAAAATCACATTTGTGTCCTCGGGTGAATTTCTAGGTCCCACGCAAAAAATGAGAATAAAATTCAAACATCTGGGCATCGTGGCTCGGTCGAGAACATTGAGAAACTTGGTTTTAAAATCATGAAACTTGGCATCGTGTCATGTCATGGTAGTACCATGCCGTGGTAAATTTTCTTTGGCCAAATAGGAACAAATTTTGGTATAAGCTTCTTGCAAATTAGAGCTTCTCTCAAGAAGGCTCGTGGTTCTGGGAGGGAACGTGTCACCTTTGTGTGCATAATTCAAAATTGAAATACAAGCACATGTTCCAGTGCACCAAAGTTGGTTGAAAAATCACATGTGTGTCCTCGGGTAAATTTCTAGGTTCCATGCAAGAAATGGGAACGAAATTCAAAATTCTGGGCGTCCTGGCTGGGCTGGAAACATTGAGAAACTTAGTTTTTTAATTCCTGTAAATCCAAAACACGCATGAAAATAATGAAACTTGGCTTGGTGCCATGACATGGCACCAACATGCTGTGGTAAATTTGCAGTTCGATTTGCGAAGGCGCACACATTAACAATCAACAAAGTAATTTTGGAACAAGTGTTGTCACGTTATAATCGGAAACACAAGTATTATTGAAACCGTGGGCGTTCTATTTACTACCATTTACGTGCCGCCACGCGTCCCCATTTTTTATTAGCTAGGAGGCGCTGTGCAGGGTAGCTATTTGAGTACGAGAGGCGTGCGATCAGACCCCTGCGCGGGCTTATCGAGAGGAGAGCCCTTTGACCTCCATCTGCCGTCTAGCTCTCTCCCAAGGTCTCCATTAATGGCGCCCGGGCCTCTATTTAATGGTGTGGCTATGTCTCACTCGACTGAGATTTAAGAGAGAAAAAAGAAAATCTGAAAGCACAGATCTTGATGTAAGATCCGGCGGACCTATATAGCATCTACTGCGACTTATAGCAAGGCTGATGAATATATAAGGAAAATTAATTGTCTTACATAATTAGAAAGATAATTAAAAAAGCCACATGTGGCTTCGTCCGAAATACACAAGGGCAAAAGAAGAAGGAAGACAAGGATCTGGCTCGCTGATCTCTACTTTCTTGATGCGTTGCTGCAGACCGCGGTAACTAGTCTCCGCGGCGAGCGGCGATGAGCTCTTTCGTGTCCTCAAGATGCTGCTTGAGAACATCCACGGATTCCTCCACCAGCCTTTGGCGCTCGTTGTGGAGCATGTCATTCTCGTCCATAAGTTTCTTGACGATGACGCCGGTCCTCTTCAACAAGGCACTGGTCTCCTCCTGCTGGTCTGCACTTCGGACGATCTTCATCCTCAGCAGGTCGCGCTCGGCCCGGAGCCTCTCATTGCCCTCCCTTACTTGCCGGATGACACCGGTAGCCTGTTCAAACAAGGCTTTCATGTCGTCCTGCAACCTGGCCTAGTCGGAGATCTGATCCATCTAGCTATGAACGATCGCATGCATGCGCCTGTAACAGTCGTCGCCTGCCCGCGAGAAATTTTCCCAGGACGCCGCGGCGCAGCGGGACATCTCTGCTGCATTCGCGGCGCAGCGGGACATCTCTACTGCTTCCGCGACACGGCCGGACCAGTCTGCTGCATCGACGGCACGGCGGGACCTCCGTGCTGCTTCAGCGGTGCGATGGGACCTCTGTGCTGCTACTTCTGCGCGGCGGGACATGTCGGCTGCTTTCGCAGCGAGGTGGGACATCTCTCGTGCTTCCGCTTCCATGCTCGCGTCTCCCTGGTGGCAATCTCTCGACCCGGAATTCACGCTGGCCATGGCAGACGCAAGGGAAGGATGCTGAATGACTTGTTTGTTTTTGTGGATGAGGAGTTGAGGAGGAATGTCCAGTTATCTTGGCATACTAGTATTTATAACCGAGTACTAATACGCTCCTAAGTGGGAAACCGTTTAGGTTGTGATCGGTGTGAACAAGTTTGCAATTTAATATAGCATGGTACTAATACGCTCCTAAGTGGGAAACCGTTTAGGTTGTGATCGGTGTGAACAGGTTTGCAATTCAATATAGCATGGAGTAATTTGGAAGTGACGAGACGCAAGCTCAAAATATATTGACGGTTCTAGTTTCGAAGTGCGGCACTATTCCCGGATGGAGTAGTTCTTTTTCTACTGCTGTGTACGTGCAATAACTGGCACTATCGTATACATATTTTACGGTTAATGGGGCGTTCGACAGGAATAGCCGTGTGTCGAGCTATAGGCTAGTCTTTTTTAGATGCATTAAACCTATCTCTCGGGACTTCTCGCACGCACCATCGTGCCACCCACAAAAACTTGTACTCTGAGTTTAGTACGTTATACAGGAAGAGAAGAGGTGCACACACGCACTCGTCCTCTCACACACGCGTCTATTTTTTCTCGAAAAGGAGGATGATGACCCCCGGCCTCTGCATCTGGGAGTCACACACGCATCTGTAGCTATGAATTGTAGTGTTCTCAACCATCCGATTGGCTCTATCATGGATGTACCTATATACTAAAACATGTCTAGATACATCTATATTTTGACAAATGGAAGGCATGTATTGTGGAACGGAGGGAGTGCTTGTAATCAAAATGGATAAAAAGGGACGTATCTAGAACTAAAATACGTCTACATACATCTCCTTTTATCCATTTTGATGACAAGTAGTACTTCTTACCTAAAGGAACTATATATCCAACAGACAGAAAATATCTGTTCGACTGTTGGAAATTACTGATGTGATGTCGAAGTAATTGCTGCATCGCCACCAAAACCCACCATTTCTTAAGCTAAAGTAGACCGAGGTAATCCCTATATTAGCATATTACTAAGATAAACAGAAGGCACTGTAGAAACATTTAGGATGTGAGCTTGTCAATCTGAATGTGGAGGGACACCAGCTTAGCCCCGGCCAGCAGCTTGGGCGGAACTGTGAAGAAGGTCAGCTCCTGCACGTCAATGTCGCCGGGATCCTTGCTGCTTGTCACCTCCATTTCCACCTTGACAGCGTCGGTCGTGCCTTTGGGCTCCCCCGGCGGGCCGTTCCCCCACAGCTTGGCCACGTAGTGCGGCAGCGGGGACGCCCCCGCTCTGATGCAGACGACCGACACGGCGATAGGCGCGCCGATGTCGAGCATGCCGCCGACCAAGAAAAACGCGCGGCCGTCCTCCTCCGCGAACAGCAAGAGCCGTGGCTCCGACAGTGGCACTTGCAGCTGGAGCACCCTGCCGTACTGGATCCTGTGCACGGGCATGGGATGCGCGGTGCTGATGTGGTGGTAGAGCACCGGCGGCGGGCCTTCGTAGCCGCAGACGGGCACGGGGCATTTGCAAGGCGCGAGCGGACACATGCTCTGGTAATCGGCGAGCTTGTGGTAAGTGACGTAGAGCCCACAACCTTCGTGTGGGCACTCCACCCTCACCGACGAAAGGACGAAGTCCACCGCCGTGTTCCACACGTTGAAGCCACCGCCGCGCTCGCACTTCTGGCACTATCGCTGGTTCCCGGGGCGCTCGATGTGGCAGTCCGCAGGCCAGGTGCCCTCCCTTGCACTACAGAAATCAATCGAACAACACATCAAACAAGAAACATGCACCTTGCTCAATCAGCCGAACGGACGAGGTGTATTCGAACCTCATACACTGGAGGCGTCAAGGAGCGGAGGCACAAGGGGCAGTGGAGCACGGTGAGGTCCATCGAGACCTTAGATAGCTCCATCGTCAGGTCCTGTTCGGTCTGCCTGATCTCGCCCTCCTCGTGCACAACCATCTCTTAACTTGGGCTGGGGCATTACTAAGCTTTACCGTCACATATTTTATACCACTTCAAGGTGCATTAAATCAACACATGCAAGTATCAAAAAGAGAGTCACGACATGCATGGATGCGTTGTAATTAATGCATAGGTAAATGCAAATTATTGAAATATATCGAGTGCAGTGCTTTGATGTGTCGCGTCAACTCGTACATCAACGAGAAGTTTGATTATCCTCTCCCTCGCGGACTTAACTGCACCTGCCTTTGCCTGTATGACAGGTTGGCCACCCACCTGTCGGGCCCACCTGTCATACACGCAAAGGCAGGAGCGTCCCTCCCTCGCCCATGAGCGTGGTGGCTGGCAAGACTAGGAGAAGCTTTCGCTACACGCTCTCCCTCCCGGACGCGGTGGACATGCAGCAGTTCAATCGGTGTCAGATGGCCAGAAGCGGACTGTAGTACTCCTCCAGTGCAGTAGTACTCCATCATTGTTCGACTTCCCAAAGAGGCGAAGAGCCAAGCGTAGCCCGAACGCTTGTGTGGCAATTTCATGTGTAGAGTAGTCTAGGATAGCGTGTACCATGCCTGTAAGCTTAAAATCGTTGGGGTCGGCTCCATGCTATGTGGCCATCTCAAAGTTTTTTTAAAAATAATTAAAATAGTCTTCTGGCCCTACCTGTCACCCTGGTGATTGTAGTTTGCACGCTCATCTAGTCAAGACAGGAATATATATTTTAATTTGTTTTTTTTTCAAAAAGGGGGGACTCCCCGGCCTCTGCATTAGAACGATGCATACAGCCACATATATTTTAATTTGTGGTGGGTAAATGTTAGAGGTTGCAGCAAATATATTGTACATTGCGGGTCTTTTAGCCAAGTTTAGAGGCAAGCATGTGGGGCCAGTGCTATGATGTGTTGTGTCAACTCGTACAACGAGGAGAAGCTTGATTTTACTACTACAAGCCTTCTCCCTCGCCCATGCGCGCGGTTGCTCACAAACGAGGACATGCTTTTGCTTAGTAGTACTTCTACAACAAGCTATCCGTCCCGCTCGCGGTGGACGGACATGCAGCAGTGGATTCGACACTGTAGAAGCAGTAGTAGTAACATCATTGTTCGTCTTCTCGAAGAGGCGAAGAGCCAAGCGCAAACCGAACGTTGCAGTTGCGAACATTGGAGCATGCATATAGGAAGGCTCTTGCATGAGACAAAATTTCTATGTGAGCCCACTATTGTACTAGTACGTACAACTACTTGCTAGTATAGCCCTGTAAACTAGAAAGGAGTATTTGCCCTTCTAGAGATTTCAACAAGTGACTAGACTACACCGAGACGGAGTACATATGGAGCAAAATGAGTGAATCTGCACCGTAAATAAATACGTACTGCAGTTCTATCGTTTTCCTCTCCGAGGTGCACAATATTGAGTATACTGACTAGTCTCTTTTTGACACACATTTACGTTTTTTTGACACAGTACAGACACAAGCGCTCATATACACGCGCATACAATCACCCCTATGAACGCACACACACACGGCACTATCATGTTGAAATTTACGAAGTCACCATAGGCACCTTGTCATCGACGGGTCCATAGGTGCTTGAATGCCAAGTAGAGAGAGGGTAGCGGTTCCCGAGACATTGAACGGTCAATGATGCATTCTCAATTACATGCAGAGGGAATTAGAGAAGCAGAATAGAGCCAGCACGATGTGGATGCAACAGAGTTTGGACTCTCATATAATAAAGGCGCCCCACCACTCCAATCCATCTACTCCCAAGTCTCTGCGCAACACTGCTCACTCCAATCCAAAACCAAGTGACCAGAAGCCACAAGCACCTATGGAGGCAATGGACGTGAGCGGCAGTTGGCTGCGCCAAATCATCCAAGGCGTCGGCCTGCGGCCCTGCACCGTGCAACATTTCCAGATGGTGCTGGCGACCGCCGGCATCGTAGCCCTCACCGACGCCGGCTTCGCCTCTCGCATGGACGACATGATGGTCAACTCCATCCACAAGTTCACCGCCGTCAAGAAGCGCGCGAACGACCTTGCCATACTGCTCCAACCCGCGCGCCCAGGCTCCTCATTGCCTGCCACCCTCACCGGCCTCCATGGTGACGAACTCCTTCAAGCCCTGGTGGCCCTGCAGGTGCCGGAGGTCGCGATGAAGAATGTGCACCTCAAGGCCTCACTCGTCGCGCAGCGCCTCGCCATGCAAGAAACCGTCGACCTGCACATACACATCTACGAGGCAATCGTCTACATAGGCCACTACAAGGCAAGCGAGGACAGAAAGACGTTGGCCTTCTTCCAGCGGCTGAAATCTTTGGACACCATTGTTCAGAAGCCTGTCGACCTGGCCACGAAAGCCGCTGCTACTTAGGCGATGTTCGGTGGGCTGGCGCCCTGAGTCGAGGAGGTGGACGTCATCGATGGATGCATCTCTTCTTCTTGCCTCATGTAACCAGCACTGCATCGGCTCGTGGCCTTAATGTTTTATTAGTATAGTACTCCCTCCGTTCCCATATATAAGTCCTTCTAAAGATTCCAGCAAGTGACTACTACATACAGAGCAAAATGAGTGAATCTACACTCTAAACTATGTCTACATACATCTGTATGTTGTATTCCATTTGAAATAGTATCTAAAAAGGCTTATATTTAGGAACGGAGGGAGTATATGGCATTTTTATTCCAGTCATAACGTTTTCACTGTGAGGTGGGGCCGCAGTTGAGCAAACCCACCCCGTCCACCGGGCGTCTGTCGAGTTTAGAATTAGAAGAGAGAAATGAGGGAGGAGAGCTAGCTGTAGCACGGACGCTGTTGTTAGATGGGACTCATGTTTATAGAATAGGAGTACTGAGCATTCGTGCCTCTTTTTTTGATGGAAAAATTAGTAGTATGTCTAGTACCACTAGTTGGGTGCGTGCGACCTATAGCTGTCATCACTTTAGGTCTCCTTTTCGAACCGCACCTACGCTTCACAGTACATAATTTTTCACACATTTATTCTCCTATATGTACTCCTAGGCTATTTCCACGTGCTCAAATTCGCCGATATGTGGGACATAGAGCATCTGGGTCGTAGTGCATGCACGATTCGGAGCATATGCCGTGGTACTTTACATTTCAGATCTCATAAATTACATGCAAACCCCCCGCAGAAGCACAAATAAATGAATGAATTACTACATGAAACCGGATTATTTTTGTAGAAACCGGAGCATGTTCATTAAATTTTGGACATAACATGTTTATAAAAAATGACCGGACCTAAACTAGTCTAAGGGCCTCTTTGATTTTTCCCGCAAAAAAGGGCCTCTTTGATTCGCAGGATACTGAAAACACAGGAATGAGGAATGTATGATGGCGATGAACCGAGACGAGGAGAACTCTAACCCAGTTAGAGGTTAGAGTTAGATTCTAACCCTGAACTAACTCTAAACCAAAGAGGTGTATGGATGGCAGGGTTAGATTGACAATAAATGCTCTTTCTCAATCATTAGACTACTTTGGACCCTATTTCCTGCCGGATTTGGTGTGGCCGGCTCTTCTGTGGCCTCCTCCCGCTCACAATTGACATAAACGAACCATCTTTAAAAATCAAGCATGCAAAACATGATAATTTTTACTTTGTCCATACAAATGAGATATCCCACTTAAACATACAAGTCGTCAATCAAGCTTTACAAAAAAAACACTGCATGAAACAAAGCATGAGCTAACTCATCACGGAAGTCATTCACGATAGGGAGGGAGCCTGGAGCCCCTCATGCACAGAGGGAGGAGCTCGCCATCATCGCTCTGGAGGAAGGCTCTGTAGAGCCCAAGCTCCGGGAACCCCTCCAACGCTGGCCCTTGCGAGTTGAGGTCGACACCGGCATGGGTAGCAAGGCCACTTGCCGCCGACTGGGAACTTAATCTTTGGGCCTCTAGAAATAATGCAAGCCTGTAACTAAAATACCTAGAAAGGTGAACTGAATCTTTGGGCCTCTAGAAATAATGCAAGCCTGAAACTTAAATACCAAGAAAGGTGAACTGAATCTTTGGGCCTCTAGAAAGATTTATTACCTCCTCAAGCAGCATCAAACAATTCCATGCGTGCACCACAAATCTATACCAAGTTTGATGAGGATCTACTTTTCCAAATCAGAATTAGCGCTAGAGTGAGCAAGATCAATGATATGGCTGTGAGACAGAGAACGAACGAACAAACTCACCCCTCTCGCGGCCTCCCTGGTAGATGCGCCGCCGCCGCGCATGACAGAGGGAGAAAAACGACCGGTCAAGGGGGAGCAGGGCGACCTTCGAAAACTCCGGAGGGAGAGGGCGGCCGGAGTAGGGCGGCGGAGGCCGGAAGGAGAGGGCAGCCGGAGGAGAGAGAGGGCGAGCGGCGCTTGGGCGGGCGGCCCTATGGGGAACAGAGAGGAGTCATGCGAGAGGGGGGGAGCGATCTGGTGCGGGCATGGGAGATTTTTTTAGTTCTCTTTTAGTGGGCCCAAGGATAACTAACACAATTAGAACCTCTCCACCGGGCTAGTTTTTTTAGCTGGGTTAGAGCAAACTAGCTCAAACTAACCCCTCTTGTTTCGATAATTTGAGGCTATTTCAACCCAAACTAGCTCTAACTCAGGGATGCAAACAAAGAGGAGTGTTACTGTACATGCTACAGTGTGGACTGTAGCACATTGTTTTTATGGCCATATCACCACATTGTTTTCCACTGCTGGTTCACTGGGCTACCGTGGTTCGCACTGCTGGTTCACTGGGCTGTCGTGGTTTGCACTCCTACGACCTGAGTAGTAGTAGTAGTAGTAGTATATACCGCATCATTCTTTACTCCTTCTTACTACTCCGACATGTGGGAGAGCCAGCATCTGGGTCGACGTGTCATGCACCAGATTAGAGCGCAGAACGGAAGGGGGGCATCACCCCGGTCGGAGCGCCAATAATTCATGACTATAGTGAGGGGTCATATAACAAGTCTTTCCAGCAGTAACGCACCGTCAAATCGCACAGCCCGACCTTTCCAGCAGTATGTTTGAGAATCCGCCACTCGCTCACCCTCCTCGCCCCTTTGTCAAACCACCTACCCGAAAACTGTCGCGCGTACTTCCCGGGAAAAGCCCCGCCCTCAACTTTTAACTACGCGAAAATAGTTCGACCTTGTTCGTTCTATATAAATACAGTACTTACTGTATGTTTATTCACCCGTGGGGTTGTTCAATGAATGGAGGGGCGGGGAGCACAAGTGAACAATACTAGTACTACTAGTAGTAAGTAGGACTCATACAGTAGTCACCTTAAATAGAGAGTTTCTTTTCTTTAATGCCACGTACACAAATTGAAACGCTTGTTGTGGAGAGAAAAAATATAATCACTCCACTATATATGTCCGCAAGGGCCTGAGCGCTTGCTTTACTAGGGTTGCTCTCTCTTTTCTCTCATCCTCTCCAGATATAAACAAGACAGCGGTAGCATCATTTTCTCTCTGCTCACCGCTGGTCACAGATCCGGCCGGATCCCATCGGCCGGTGTGTGTAGAGGACTAAAAGGTGCATGGTTCACGCGGTCATCACCGCCGAGGGAGGAAACCCAAAGTTGCTGGAGAGGCCCGATCCTGGGCTGGTGCCGTTCTCTCTGACACAGCGCCGGCTCGGGAGGTCCTCCGACCCTTCTTCCTCCCTGTCGTATTGTCCGCAGATCCGACCTGCCGCCGCTGACATCCCGGCGACCCTCAGGTATGAGTTCTTCGAAAGCAGCCTTGCTCTATTGCCCCAGCTCCCCACGTGTCTGCATGTGCATCTTTTTCTACTCCCATCAGCTCTTCCAAAGCCACCTAAATTTTTAGTATTATTAGAGGTAAAGCTACTTCATGCATTTGAATCTAGGGCTTTGTTCAAACAACGAAGAAAGGGGGGAAAGTTGTAACATGAATCTAGGACTTGATTCAAAGAGGAAATAATATGGTGAAAGTAGTAGAGACCGGATACCCAACCGGTCTCTTGGTTGAAAAGGGAAATAATGGGAAAACGCAGTACAAACTGGATACGGAACATATCTATTATTGGTTGAAAAAAGGATAGAAAGTGGCGGCTGGTGGACAAGTCAACAGAGTATGTCCAGGATTAGATTTGCTGCCATCACATAGTAAAAGGTCTCCAGGATTAGATTTGGTGCCCTCACATAGTAAAAGGTCTCCAGGATTAGATTTGCTGCCCTCACATAGTAAAAGGTCTCCAGGATTAGATTTGCTGCCCTCACATAGTAGAATGTCTCCAGGATTAGATTTGCTGCCCTCACATAGTAAAAGGTCTCCAGGATTAGATTTGCTGCCCTCACATAGTAAAAGGTCTCCAGGATTAGATTTGCTGCCCTCACATAGTACAAGGTCTCCAGGATTAGGTTTGCTGCCCTCACATAGCATGAACAAACTAGGCATCACCACTTTATGCCTCCTTGTAGGTACATTGTGCTGATGCGTCCACTATCACATGTCCTTATACCAACCTTTTACTGTTGTTAATGTAAGGGCGCATGTAAAATGAAGCGATCACACTGTTACCTTAGGGACATGTCTAACCAGTGTTATTGTTAATCTAATGCCTCCAGTGATAAGATGCAATTAAACTGTGTTACAAATGGCACTCCTGTTGTTTTCCCCAGTATGATAAGTAAGTTGCTCCTTTGCGCTATTGTGTGTCCTGGTGTCACCACGGTCCCATGCCGTTAAACCACCTCTTTAGTTGCTGTTGATTTACTGTGACTGGTAAACAAGCAATGCCACCATTAAAGTAATCCCATATTTGAGGAATCTCATTGTTGATCGTAATGCTTCTGGTAACATGAAGCATTGCTGACGTTTTAAAATTTCTACTGTCCTTGCGTGATTTCCATGAACATAATTATGATAATTCTTTTCATTTTGTATATGTTTCGTATATTCTTATTGACCAACAACTGTTTACTTTCTATCTTTTTGTGCAGATAGGGATATCCATTTCACCTTGTTGCTATTGTGACCTTTTGGTGAACTGCACAAAACACTATTTTTTGGAATGACTGTCTTGTGTCGTTCAACTAAAATGTCACATGGGCAACATCTCTCAATTTTGGTGGAACTACACAAAATGGTGATTGGAGTTTCCAAAATCTCCGTCAAGTTCTGCTGGTAATCTCGTGCAACATTTTATTATCCTTTGCAAGATGGAGCCGTCACTGTCACCACAATGGCACTTTATTATAATGGAACTGCACAAAAGGATAAGAAAATTATAGTTGCACCTTACATGAGCCGGACAACCAACCTTAATGTACCTCAATTTTAGTGCAACTACTAAAGAAGAACCTGCCAGCTCACGAGAGCAAGTACTTCTTGCTAGCTGAATGATGCAATCTTTGCTTCATTTCAGGTGAACTGCAGAAAAAGGCGCTTGAATTGAATCATGGAACTTCAGGCAGACCTCATCCTAGTGGAGCTGCAGGTTGAGTTCAAGGAGGCCACTATTAAAGTGAAATCATGCTCTTCTTGTTTGTGCTGTGCAAACAGGAATACTCAACTGCAGATGTTGTGACGGTCAAGAGCATTCGCCAAGTTCTTCGATTGTATGACATGGCTAGCCAAGATGGATTTAATCCCGATATTCACTTTATAAAAAGGCTCTAATGGGTTGGTTCTGAATCTTGCAAGCTGGGAATCAATGAGATGTGTAGGCATCTTTGTTGTACTTATTATTTGAATCTTATTTGTTGGTTCTAAATCTTGCAAGCTGGGAATCAATGAGATGTGTAGGCATCTTTGTTGTACTTATTATTTGGATCTTATTTGTTGGTTCTGAATCTTGCAAGCTGGGAATCAATGAGATGTGTAGGCATCTTTGTTGTACTTATTATTTGGATCTTATTTGTTGGTTCTGAATCTTGCAAGCTGGGAAACACGGCATGATGATGCAGAGGACAACAACCTTAACAAACAGTTCAAACTTGGTAGTATTATCTTTGTGAAAGTGCGACAAATGTGCTGATCGTGTGCATCCTGAGAATAATAATTCTAATTGTTGTGCATGTTGATCCTGTGGCACTGATAGAACGAGCCAATGCATTGCTTGTTTTAAGTATAAATTTCTATTAAAGCTAATTAAATTTAAGTAAAGTGACCACTAATTCCTGTTATTACAGTACCAATACAGACCCACTCGTGAACCGACGTGTGGGCGGAGTAGGTTTCTTAATGGAGGTGTTTGAATGCGCCGAGGGTGCATCTTCTGCCGGGCGTGCAACAGACGAGGGAGGGGTAGTAACTGTTGTCGCCTGTACACACTCAGCTTACTGTTGAATCCAGTTCCCCAAGAGCTGAAAAACAAACTGCTGCCACCGCCTACACACTCGTTCACTCGAAGAGACTCCAATGGCGATCCGAGGGGTGAGCCTGCTGGATATGGACTTCAGCAAGGAGTTCCCCTTTGAGTTCGCCGTTCAGTCCTATGGCTGCACCAAGTTGAATGTGATGTACACCAACGATCCGGACTCGGTGAAGCTCTGCCTCACCGAGTTCAAGCAGTACCTACAGGACGAGAAAGCACAAGGTTGCAGGACTAGACCTTGTGCCCATCCATTCATCTCCTGACAGGGACCAGCGGATCGCCGTCGCCCAGGTATGTGTGCGGGACGAGGTTCTCATCTACCACTTCTGTAGGGCCATCAGAGGTTCTGGAGCATTCGCCCGTTTCATGGGCAGCGCCGACTGCACCTTCGCTACGATGGAGAGAGGGAAGAACTCGACGATTCGGCCATCTGGTGCAACAAGCTTGTCGACATCCAGAAGCAATACAAGATCATCAGCAACGGGCAGGAGAAGGACTCCATGGTTGACCTCGCCGAGACCATCGTCGACCCCTGATACGCCAACATGAAAGTAGACAACGATACCAAGGACCTAAACACGTGGGAGGTACCTCTGAATCTAGCCTACATAACCTACATGGCCAAGGACGCATACACACGCTACGACATGTACAGGCAGATCTTGGACATGAGGGCGTGTCTGCTTCACGTAACCGACGAGTCCACGGACAGCCGCAACGTCATGATCAAGCATGCTAGGAAGGTCTAGATGTTGTACTTTATCTGTTTATAAGCACCTTTATCATCTGAGTGTTTCATTCATTAGCCTATGTGTCATAATTATTTGTTTTGTCTGAAATATTTCTTTTAAGAACCCATTAACCTGATTGCTTTTTTTTAGTGCTATTTGCTTATGTATGTAACTAGTTCACTTGTCCGTTAAAAAAAACTAGTTCACTCGGCTGTCGTGCTTTGAATCTCCCTCCTCCCAACATATTCCCCTCCTCAGGTGGACCCACCAGGTCTCTGAATTTTCTCCCACTTTCTTTTTTGATGTAAACTGAGTTTTCTCCCAGTACTTTTCCCTAGAACCAACTCAACTGTCCCACGTCTAGCCTAAAAAATAATAATACCCCACGCACTATTAACTCATCAAATTTAAATGATATTTTATTTCGTAAGTTGAAAGTTCTTACAAAACAATAGTAATAATTGTTTATATATAACTTGGCAAGTTAACTCCTAGTGATTGCGTACATAAGCTTGCAAAGATTTTACTGACCAATGTAGTAATAGACGTGCAATCATGTGTTTATGTTTTTATAACATTTCTCCGTCTAGCCCAACATGATATTTTCACCCAGCCCAGCAAGTCCACGGATATCGAGAAAAATGCAAATGGGATTTAAACGGGCTGCATAGATGCTACATCATTGTTTCACCCAGCCCAACAAATGGACTAAAAAACAAATGGACTAGCTGACATGTGGGCTAGTAGGTCGAAGCCTAAGAAGGCGTTGGATTTACATCCAACGGCCGGCATTCTTCTTCAATCTCTCGTCTTCTTCCCCCAGCGCTGCCGGGACCGCCTGCTCCAGCCTTCGGCGTCTAGCGGCATTGTTTTGCGCTCATCAGCGAAACGCTACCCCGCCGACGGCCAGGCCATCCCTCCACTCTGCACCTCCTGTTATTCTCTGTCGAGTGTAGGCCTACCCCGCACCCGAACCAGTCAAGTTTCCCACTCCTCTCCGTCTGCGACTCCACTGCCGCGTCTTCCCCATCTCCGGGTCATTCCAGTCTGGGGCCTCGCCGTCGTCCACCGCCTCGGTACATTCGGCGCGGCGTGGTCAACATACAAGAGTCATCGGAAGAGGACTGTACATGGAGAGCCTGACGGCTGGGACCCGCGAGGTCCATGTTCGCACGCAAGGAAAGTTCCTCCTTATTATGCACTATACGTGGGAAGGGCTTCTGTATTTCATGAAAAAAACATTCCCCCCGCCGACAGGTCGGACCCACCAGCTATATCTTCGCACGCAAGGAAGTGCCTCCTTATTACGCACAAAAAATGAATACCCCCCTGCTAGCTAGGACCCACCGTAGTGGGTGGCTGACTTGTGGGCCTACTAAGTTGACGGGGACGGAGGGCTTTGTCAACTTAGTCAATATGAACGATTCTAGCTCCACTGACCGTACGATGTCCATCCAACAACCATAGTGCTTCTTCAACCTCTGGTCTTCTTGCTCCAGCCGCCCAAAGCAGTGTCGGTCGTGCCGCATGCTCCTGCCTCTCGTGGCCGGCTGTGATGCCGCGGAGGCCTCACCGCCCCCTACTACTCCCACCGCTGGCCCAGGGCATCCCTCTACTCACCCACACCCCCTGTTATTCTACGGCGACGACAGCCTCACGCCGCAGCCAAACCAGTGAACCCTCGTACTCCTCTCCGCATGGGCATCCACTGTCGTGTCTTCCTCGGCTCCGCGTCGTCCCCTTCCTAGGCCTCGCCGTCGTCCATCGCCTTGGTGCTCTCGGTGCGGCGTGGTCAATGTGGTCAACGATCGACTTCCATCGGAAGAGTACTGTACGTGGAGAGGCTGACAGCTGGGTCCACGGCCGTAGCTGGGTCCACGGCCACAACCCATTTTTTTGTGATTTGTCAAGTAAGTCGCTTTGTCAGGCATGTTGGGCTGCAAATCTTTCAAGACAAGGAGGGCTTCATTCGGCTGGCCGAGAAAATGGCCTATCAGTAATGAGAAATGGGCTGTAGATTTTTAGAACACATCAAACCGACAATTAGTTTCAAATATCTTTTTTTCATTTCGAGATTTTAAATTGCATTTATTTTTATGCGTGGACAATTTGTTGGATTTTATATTGATATACATTTATTTTTAAAATCATTTTGAATGTGACTCGAAATTTCGGGATTAAAAACAGTTCGAACCGCACCGAAATACGCAAAATTTCGTATAATTTCTTAACCGTGGCCACAATATGGGCTGTAATGCTAACAAAAAGAATATGGGCTCCAAAAAAACCTTAAGAATTAGCAAATGGTCTATAAATTATTAGAAATAATGGCAGATGGGTTGTATGCTGTTTTCCACAGATTTGAGGCTTTCCAAAAAAAGGTTGACGCACAAGCAGTGACTGTTGGATTTCCATCTAATGACCATCGTGCTTCTTCAATCTCTGCTCTTCCTGCTCCAACCGCTCAAACAAGCGCTGGCAGGACTGCCTGCTCCCTCCTCCCCCCGGTCGGCTGTGCTGCCGCACAGGCCTCACCGCCCCACCGTGTTCCCATCGCTGGCCTAGCCATCCCTCTACTCACCCACACCTGCTGTTATTCTCCGGCGACGGCAGACGAACTAGTAAACCCTCGTACAGTCGTACTCCCCTCCGCGTGGGAAACAACTGCTGAGTCTTCCCTGCCTCTGTGTCGTTCCCTTCCTAGGCCTCGCCGTCATCCACCGCCCTGGTACTCTCGGCGTGGCCTGGTCAACGTGGTCAATGATCGACATGCATCTGAAGTGGACTGTACATGGAGAGGCTAGCAGCTGGGTCCACGGCCGCACGCAAGGAAATGCCTCCTTATTACGTGCAAAATAATGATTCCTCCACCTGACATCTGGGACCCACCGAAAGGGCCTCTGTATTTCGCGAAAAAATGATACCACCGCTGACAGTTGGACCCACCAGCTATATCTTCGCACACAAGGAAGTGCCTCCTTATTATGCACAAAAAAATGAATACTCCCCCTGCTAGCTGGGACCCAATATAGTGGCAGGCTGACTTGTGGGACAGAGGGCTTTGTCAACTTAGTCAATACTCCAGTGACCGTACGATGTCCATCCAACGCCCATAGTGCTTCTTCAACCTCTGGTCTTCGTGCTCCAGCCGCCCAAAGCAGCGTCGGTCGTGCCGCATGCTCCTGCCTCCCGTGGCCGGCTGTGATACCGCGGAGGCCTCACCGCCCCTTACTACTCCCACAGCTGGCCAGGCCATCCCTCTACTCACCCACACCCCCTGTTATTCTGCGGCGACGGTAGCCTCACACTGCAGCCGAACCAGTGAACCCTCGTACTCCTCTTCGCGTGGGCATCCACTGCTGCGTCTTCCCCGACTCCGTGTCATCCCCTTCCTAGGCCTCGCTGTCGTCCATCGCCGTGGTGCTCTCAGCGCGGTGTGGTCAATGTGGTCAACGATCGACTTCCATCGGAAGAGTACTGTGCGTGGAGAGACTGATAGCTGGGTCCAGGGCGGCCGCAAGGAAGTGCCTCCTTATTACGCGGAAAATAATTATTCCTCCACCTGACAGCAGGGACCCACCGGACGGGCCACCGTATTTCGCGAAAAAAACGTTTCCCCCCTGACTGCTGGGACCCACCAACTACACCTTCGCACGCAAGGAAGTGCATCCGGGCAAAAAAAAACGATTCGCCCCCCGACTGCTGGGACCCACGAGCTACATCTTCGCACGCAAAGAAGTGCCTGACAGTCGGGACCCACCTGGTCGAAGCGAATGTAGCATTGTCATTCTGGTCGTGAACGTGTACGTACATACTGTGGATGTAGAGGTGCGCACGTGTCGTAGTAGAGGCGCGCACGTAGAATGTACACGTACATACAGCGGCCAGAGTGCAAGAAAGAAAATGCGGCCACATATGTGTACATACGGGCGGGGTCTTGAATGCCTACTCGCGCATAAGTACGGCCAGGGGTCGTGTACATGGCTGGGTCGGAACGGAGAAATAGCCTCGTCGTCGTGTTCATGGGGAGCCAACTGGCTGGGTCGGAACGAAATGCGTCGTCGTGTTCATCGGGAGGGCTTGGATGGAACAGGCGATGGAAACGAGGCCTTGCATACCGCAGGACGGAGGAAACAGCCTTGTGTTCGACCGGCCACGTTCGAAACGGGATCTTGTTCATCGGGAGGAGTCTGGCGTACCGCAAAACGGAGGAAACGGACCTCCTCCGGCCGAAACGGGGGTCCTGTTGATCGGGAGGGGTGTGGCGTACCGCAAAATGGACGAAACGGACTTGTCTTGGAGCGCTACGGTCGAAACGGGGGTCATGTCATCGGGAGGGGTGTGGCGTACCACAAAACGGGACTCCACGGGATACTGTTCATCTCCACTGTCGACCTCCTCCAGCCTCCACGGGCTACCGTCGACCTCCTCCAGCCTCCACGGGCTCCTGTTCATCCAGCCTCCACCGCACGCTACTCCACCGGCTACTGTTCAACCACCCCTCCACGGGCACCCCTCCACCGTCTACTGTTCATCCAGCCCTCCACGGGGTCCTGTTCATCCAGCCCCAACCGGCTCGATCTATCAGGGTCCTATTCATCCAGAGGCAATGCCACGGGGTCCTGTTGATCCACCCCCACTACTCATTGTTCATCCAAACCCCCCGCAGCGATCACTGTTCATCCAAACCCCCCTACAACGCTCACTATTCATCCAGAGGCAGCATCGATCGGCTTCAGTTAGCACCAATAGCGAAGGAATTGCTCGATCGCTCGGGTTCAGTAACGCGTAGCTTGCAGTGCAATCGTTCGAGTTCAGTTCGAGCCCAATGCCTCGCTCGGGTTCAATTAGAGCCAACGCCTCGCACACACGCGTGTATGTGTACGAGAGAAACGCGCATTGCTCGACCTCCGACCACCCATCGTAACCGGGAACTCCCCGAAATTTTCCTCGCCCTTGCTTCTACCATGGTTTTTTCTGTCATGGACGGCCCAAAGAATGTCATGCAGCTGTGTCTCCGTCCCGCCCAGGACGAAAAGCCCATTTTCTATCATGATTTTTTGTCATAGAAGTAGGAGCCCACCACATCTATGATGATACCGGGTTTTGTCACAATTAGCGTCATAGAAGTGTCATAAGGATGACAGAAACAATTTCGTTCGGCCCAAAATGTCACGGATGTGTCTTTTTTTTTGTAGTGATCATTGCCCTCTGCAGGAATGAAATCATCATCATGTTTTGTGCCATCGTCGGCAGTATCACACTCTCGCTCTTTGATGGCATCATACTCGTCTTCTTCCACCCATTGTCATTTATTTTTCTTCTTGCCTTCAGTTAGTTTATCATTGACATGTGGAGCTGTTGGAGGGAGCACCATTAGAGGACTTGGCTGCTGCTGCTGCAAGGTAGCACCATTGTTGATGAGTTGAGTTTTGTCCTCTCTATTTTGTCCTTTTGCTCTAGGAGGAACAAAAGTCTTGGTTTCTGATTGCCTCTCTTTTCTGCTGCTAGTTACTTGTTTTTTGTTGCCATTCCTGCTAAAAACTAGTGTTTTCACTTGCTTAGGTGCTTCATTGTCCATGTTCTGCTTCATTCTTTTTCCTGACGGGTTAGGAGAGATGCCTTGTGGTTCTGGATATTCAATATTAAGTTCGGACGAAATCATTTCAATATCTCCCTCCATCACCTGCATGATGATTATGTACGAAAAGGAGGATGTACTATCATCAAAAAAAGTGGGATACAATTTTCCTTGATACGAGTACTTGCTGCATAAAAATGTCCAGGTGATAGCAGCACTAGAAGCAGACTTGAACTTTACAGCAAAATAGGAGATGCACCCCGTGAACAAAAAAATGGCTTTGTCAGAGAGGCGCATGTTGTTTCATACTATAAGCACAGCTAGACCTATCCTTCGAGCAAGGATTTTAATATGGGAGAGGCACATAATTTGAAATAGATACAATCAACGGATATAAAGAATCTGGTCTAAGTACCAGGTTTGGTGTGTAACGATGCTCTCATGGTTTGAATCTAAAGCGGTGTCCTAGATAGTTCTGGCATGTAGCCATGTAGAATACGTTTTAAGCAAATATCTTTGCAAGCAAATTTCTGTGGCGGATAGGAGCAGCATTCTATTGCACATTGTGACAGCCTGGTTTTTGCCCTCTCTTCTTTGCCTGATTCTCAGTTGATTTGCATTTGAAATTTGGAGTTTTGAATCTTTTCATATGGACTTAAACACTTAGGTACCCCTTAGCTTTCACCCAAGTGCCCCATTTCCTTCTATAACTATCATTCCCTCTCTGGTTCACCTTAAAATATTATTTGGAATATTTTTCTTTAATAAAAAATATTCATTTCCCTCTCTTAAACCCTAGCTAGTTCAATGTGCTCCAAAGCAACCCCAATTTTTCTTGCCCATAAAATTCTGAGAAAAAACGCAATTATTTTTTGAACCCTAGGGCACCTTTCTGAGAAAAAAATATTTCATCACTTTTTGGAATATTTTGGCTACAAAAAATATTTTCTGTTCTGGACAGAAATGGTAGTTTCTACAGCAACTACCATTTTACTTGCTCCACTGTGGCTGGTTTTTCTTGTGCATCATCAACTTGGTAGATGATTGCGAGCCTCCAAAGCCCAGCCCTCAACTCCCAGTGGTTTGACCACAGTAAGCTCTCAAAGTTACTGTCCAGAAACTTACCTGGCGTGTGAAATCATTTCTACTGGACCTGAAACCAAACCCAAGCATGGTACCATTCAAAACTACCACGAACAACACACTAGACATGAAGTTTGGGCTTAGGTCAGCCTGAGGTCATAGTTCACGCAGTGACCGCGTTCGTCCAGGCGTGCTGGCATGCAACCAACGCGCTCTGATTGCCGCCGAGTGCTTTGTTGCGCGCGTGCTCGCTGCCCCGCCTCCCTGAGCGTGCCAAACCGCGCCACCATCTGAACCCCCTTAACTCCGCTCTGGCACTTCCCGACGCCGGAGCTCGCCGCAGCGAGCACGGGCACGGTCCGGCCAACACAATAGTGCATGGAGCACTATTGTCGTCGTCTTCCTCTCGCCCCTGTGCTCGTCCCCATTCGCCAACAGTTCCCGCGTGAGCTGCGTCTTCTTCTCCCCCTCTCACTGACGCCGTTCTTCGCCGGGTGCCATGGCCAGGTGTCCACCGGCGGAGCCCGAACCCCCCTCGACGCTCGGCTATAAATAGGGCCATCCCCAGCCTCCTCGAGCACCATCCACCACTCCCACACACTCCACGACCGAGTAGATAGCCGTAGCCCGGCCGGGCAAGCCGTGGGCCGCCGTCCCCAAGCTCGAGCTTGTTGGCGATCCCCTCTAGTCGTCTCCGCAGCTCCAGCCCCTCCCAGGCCTGGGCAACCCTTCTAGGGCCTCTGCCACTCTCCGGTGGTGCTGTTCCGCCTGGTTGGAGCCCCTGGAGTCGCCTCCATTCGCCGTCGTCTTCGTCTCCGGCGACCTCCGCTCTCTGCCTCCGCTGGAGAGGCTGATTCCGGCGCCGTCCGACCACCCCTAGCTACTCTATGGGTACGGGCAGGTGCGCCTCCGTGTCCTCTCTCGATCCCTCCCTCTCATTTTTTCCAAGGAGCCCTCATCGTCGATGTGCACTCCGGCGAAGCCTTCGACGTCACCCCCGCAGTCTATTTTATTTAAATTCAAATTTTAATTTAATACAGAGAACTTCAAACAGCCACAACTTTTTAACCATAAGTCCAAATGAATTGATTTTTCCATGCTGTCTAGATTTTCTGGTGATTTTCAGAAGGTTTCTTGATATTTTCTTCTTGTGTTTAAATTTATTTTCGGAGGGTGAGGCTTGTCTTGAGGATCACCAGGAGGCTTGTGAACCTCATCTGCACTAAGGCAAGCCACAGCAACATTTTCATGGTGCCATTACAATATTTGTGATTTTCTACTTGAATGAATGATTTATTCCATGCATTTAAATCACTATTATGTTATTTATATTCTGTTAATTGCTTGTTTTAGTTAATATGCTTGATTTATAGAAAGTTTGAAGTTAACTTAGTTGATAAAGAAACTAGGATATATTTTTGGGTGATGAAAGAATGATGTGGTTATGGATATAAATAATTAGTGGAGTTATTTTCTTGCATGAGTAAAAATGGTAAAATTTGCTAGAAAAGATTCTGTTTAAAGTGAGGTTTAATCTTAACCAGAGAAGTGTCATGAGGGGTTGATGCTTAGTGTGGATTTAGTTGACTCAGTCATTTCCGTTGATATGTCATGCATATGTTAGAGTTGCATGACATGGCATTATGACACCGGTTATTTTCACCTTAAGTTGAAACTAATAATAACAGAACTTGAATATATTGTTGACCGGGTCATGGTGCCACTGAATCGAGTTTTTCCTAGGGCAACCACATTTGCCTTTATGGGAAGGCCTTTATTCGGTCCGTTGTCATGCCTCTGGTCGGTGCCTCCAACTAGGGAAGGTTATGGGCGTGCGGTACCCTCGCCCGGTAAGCAGACATAACCTTGTGTGCCTGTTGTTGAGTTTATGGTACCGGGTCCCCGTGTGGGATCGTTTATGTTTTGGACACGACGGTGGTTGTTGTGTCTTTGGTAGACACGGGGCCACCCAGGACTAGCCCGATGGGGAGTGAGTCGGAGTGGCCGGGAGAGTGTCATGGCAATGGAGGGGTTTCGTCGGAATGCCGTTGGTCCACCCGAATGGGAGTGCGAGGCCATGGGTTCAGTGGTGTGGGTACATTGCGCTACCTCTGCAGAGTGTATTAATCTATTGATAGCCGAGTCCACGGTTACGGACACGCTCGAAAGTAGGTCACACCATGGGTCAACGTTTAATAAATTGTGCACACTAAGTTATGAACTTTGCACTATGGATGATGATGGAAAGGTCATCTTGTTGTTTTAGACCAAGTGTTGGTCGTGGTTGTGATCGCCGGAAGGATCGCCATTTAAGACCAAATATTGGTCGTGGTTGTGATCACCAGAAGGATCCCCGTTTAAGACCAAATATTGGTCGTGGTTGTGATCGCTGGAAGGATCACGAGATTTCTTTAGTTGATACCTTGAGGTTGGTATGTGTGTGATCCAAGAGCGATCACGGTTGGTAAGCTAGTCCGAGGGACTTTTATCACAAGAGCATGATCACAGCATGTTGGATATATTGTTGCATTATTAATAATTGGTTAATTGTCATGATATTGTTTGCCATTATGTTTATGCTTGTTGTGAGCTTGCAAGTACATTCAATGTACTGACCTGGCGTGTCTTGCCAGATTTCAGGAAAGTCTCGTTTAAAAGGAGTGATGTCCGAGTCTAGATCGTGTCCACATCAGTGTCCCCGTGCTATGGAGTTCCGCTACGACGTTGTTCCGCTGCCGCGTAGTTGTTATGATCGAGGCCCCTATATGTTCACTAAATAATGTACATATTGTTCACCCGCACCATGTGTGCCGTTTGGCCTTGCTACCTGTTGTAATATAAACTTTGATCCGCTAGCATCAATAAAGCGGTTGTTTTCTGTACCAAGATGTTGTGTGTTGCAAGAAGACAAGGTCTCTGGGCTGGCAATGCATGGTAAACCGGTTGCTCTCAGCCGGGGTGCCACACACATGTGTCTACCCTATTTCAATTTTGTTAGACAAGTTTAAGCAGACTAATCAAAAACACGGTTGGTCTGGCGGCTAGGGTTCACGTCCGTGAAAAGGGGGGGAAACGGTTCGCTCGACCTGTGGTAATAGAATGCGATGGATTAATAATTTTTTTACCTTTGATTGCTTGTGAGGGATTCATCGCATCCATCGGGTGATTTTTGTCCCTGCTCTCTGTTGGTATCCCCGCCGCCGGTGTTGACAGAGGTCCTCGCCGTTAGTCGCCGCCGCCGGCAGAGGTTTTTGGTGCTATCGCGAGCACCGATCGGACGTATCTCGAAGTGGATGGCGGCTTGTGGGTGAGGCGAACTCGATTTCAATTTTTGGTTGGTCTGCTTGATTGGACAACGGGGGTAGAAGGAGAGAGGAGTGTGTTCAAGAGATGGGAACTGCCGAAGTGTTCGAGATTTTCGGTGCAAAAGGAAAAGCAAAAAGGTACTAGAGCGAGAGAGGGAAATGGTCGAACCATCTCGAATCTTCAATCGTCTGCTTGGACATCAAGATTAGTGCAACTTTTTGTGGCCTTCAATGGGCTTGTTTTCTGCTTTCTCGTGGTCGGTCGCACACTACCATTTTTTGACTTTGACAGCCACGAGGGCGCATGGTTTGGCGTTACCCAGAGTCACGTTCATGCTTCCTCATGCCCCAAACGATTACGCTCCCAAGTTCATTTCGAGGGGCATGGACATGAACTCGTAGGAAGCATGTTTACCTGTTAGACAGAGTCACGTTCGTGTCTGCAAGTGTTACAGACGTTTGTCTTTAACTTTTCACGGTGAGCCATGTGCAGGTGAGACCAACAGCCACCAGGGCTAACCGTCCCATGGAGATGGTGAGCCGTCTCAAATCTTCGATGTCCGTTCCAAAAACAAGATTCATGCAACTTTTCGTGTGCTTCAATGAGTCTGTTTTTTCCTTGGTTGCTTAACTATGAGTCGGTGGGGATCTAGCATTTTTTTATTTTAGTGTGGTTGTGACACCCATGCGGGGGCATGGTTTCACGAGACTCAGAGTCACGTTAATGATCTTTGTGTTCCAAAATTATACCGCCCACCAGTTCATTTGGGGAGCACGGAGATGAACTCATAGGAAGCATGTTTACCTACTAGACAGAGACAAGTTACCATGGGGGGGGTGCTCTTTGTATTTCAAAATGATTCCTCTCACTCATTCTCTTGGAGAGGTATGGACATGACTCTGCCAAACGCAAGTCTTCTTATTAGCCAGAGTCACGTTTGTGCTTGGGTGTGTTACATACATTTTCTCTAGCAGGTCACTATGAGGTGCGTGGAAGTAAAGCCCAGTTGGCACTGTGTTACTAATGGAACATGCACACTCCTGGCCCTGTGTGTGAAATGTTATCCGTGTCAAGGTGTTCCTTTGTTGTTGAGAGAGGTGGTAGCCTGTTCCAATGAGGCATTGTTTGGTGTCACAGAGAGTCATGTTCTTGTCTGCGCGTTTTACATACGTTTTCTTTGACGTTTCACGGTGACACCATGGAAGTGGGGCCACCAGGGCTCACCCTCCCATGGAGATGGTGAACCATCTCGAATCTTCGACCATCCGCGTATGTTTGGACATTAAGATTGGTGCAACTTTCTGTGTGCTTCGATGAGTTTGTTTTTTGCTTGCTTGCTTAACTGTGAGTCGGTGGGGTGCTAGCATTTTTGTATTTTAGTGTGGTTGTGACACCCATGGAGGCATGGTTTCTCGCTACTTAGAGTCATGTTAATGCCTCTTTGTGTACCAAATGATTCTGCTAGCTAGTTCATTTGGGGACGCATGGAGATGAAATCAAAAGGAAGCATGTTTACCTCTTACACATAGTCACGTTACCATGGGGGTATGCTCTTGGTATTTCAAAATGATTCCACTCACTCGTTCTCTTGGAGAACCATCGACATGACTCCGTCAAATGCAAGTCTTCTTATTAGCCAGAGTCACGTTTGTGCTTGCGTGTCTAACATAAGTTTTATCTGGCGAGTCATTGTGAGGTGCGTGGAAGTGAAGCCTAGTTGGCACTGTGTTACTAAGGCAACATGCACGCTTCTGGCTATGTGTACAAAATGTTTCCATGTCAAGGTGTTCCTTTGTTGTGGAGAGTCGCGGTCCTGCGTTCCAATAAGGCATTGTTTCATGTTATAGAAACTCATGTTCGTTTCTGTGCGTGTTAAAAACGCTTTCACTAAGGAGCCACCTTGACATGTGTGCCAGTTAATTCATGGATTTAGTGAGATTTTGATATAAATATCATTTCAACACAAAAATGGAACAACGAAAAATAATAGGAATTTGATAGTAACGTTTCTGCACTACAGACGGACGTAGACAATAAGTTAACTGTGTTTCAGATGTCTTCTGTGCATTATATACGGATAATTAGGAAGAAGCTAAGTGGTTGTAGTGTGGACAAACGCACGGGGAGACAAAAGGAGAGTACTGGTGTTTGCTAGGCATGCAAAGTTCAAGGTATTTAAGAAACATTGTGAGAATTCAAGGCGTAGGTTACTCAGTTTGACCGTCTGACCGGTGTTCATGTGCCATAAAAGGTACCTACTCATGGAATAATCCACGTTTGTACTCGTCCACAATTCTCCAGAGATAGTCACCTCTTCCTTGCTTTCGCCATGACCGATAAAAGAGGTTCTGGGTCTTTTTGTAACCAGGCAGCAAGGACCAAAGCCGCTGAAAGAAGAGAGAGGTGTCGCCGATACACGAAAGCAGCGGTAGGGATACCTTGCCCCGTTTCGAGCGATCTCTCGGGTGGAGGTGATTACTCTCACAAATGGATTCGCCAGGGAGAAGATCTCGGCTAGATGGCAGTACCAAATTCCTTAGCCAGCGACGACGTGCTCGATGAGCTAATTAAGCAGCAGGAGTTCCTCGCTCGCTTGGAAAAGTTGGTGCAGAAGAGCAATGCCTCGGTGGAGAAGTCCACTGGTCTCATATTTCGAACTGTGTGTGATAATGAGAAGCTTGCCAACAAGCTCGACCAGAAGGATCATGAGGTCGTCTGCTGGAAGAAACTGTATGAGAACAGCAGTGCTTTGGTGGAGAAGTTGTCGGGCGTCACGGGGGAGGATATGGATGAGAAGGCGGAGCTCCTCGACATGTAAAAGAGCCTGGTGGAGGATTCCTTTGCTGCTGTCAAGGAAGGTCATGAGGCCATGAAGAAGCAGATTGAGGATATCCCCGTCCAGCAGCTGATCAAGAAGGTAGTGTTTGTAGAGAGCTTAGAGTGGGTCGATTTTCTTCGTCTTCCTTCTTCTTTTGTCATCTTCTCTTCTTCGTGTTTCTTCGCTGCATTGCTACATGTGGCCTTCTATACTTCCATGAATTAGTGAGGCATTTATGCGTTGCATTGTTGCCGTGCTATTTAGTTTGTTGTTACATGTACAAGTAGGCTCGAAGCATGGATGTCGCGTGTTAGCAGCAGAATCACAGTTGTGTTTTCGACAAAGGGACTTCGAAACGACCCGGGAAGCACGTTTGTGTGGTCGTGCGACACGTGCGTCTTTGTGGTCCAAATAATTTTGCTTACTCGTTCACTTGGATAGGCACAGACGTCCATCCTAATGAGGCACAATAATCATTTAGGCTACGTCATGTTAGTGTGTGGGTGTGTTCACAGACGTTTTCTCCTAGGGAGGAGCCACTGTAAAGCACATGGAAGTGAAATCATACAAGCCATGCTTTTACTAGTACAAAAGACACTTCATCTGAACTAGCGTTCTTCCCTTTTTACGCGCATAGTGGCGCGGATGTACAAGGCACGTTTTTGAAGCAAAGAACGCACGTCACGGTGCCCCAACATGAAGGTGAAATCATGGATGATTCGAGAGACAACATTCTGAAAAGCACGGACATGCAGTGAGAAGCCGCAAGCTTGTACATCCACAAGCTTAATACCCGTGCCTCGAGAAGCCTGACGTTCGTGCCCGTCGTGACTTCAATTCCATGCCTCCCGTGATTACATCCACATGCGTCACGTGACACTTGCCGTGACTCTTACATGCGCCGTGGTGACAAACCCTCCATGGCTTTACATACTTCACAACCTTGAATCTCTAACCGAGTGCTCGGACCTCTACTACCATACTTTTGAACACCCAGAGGGTAGATACCAAACCATGTACAAGCATCACTTCCATGCCTACATCCACGTGCCTGTAGAACCTGCACTTTCATGCCTCCTGTGACTGCGTCCACATGCCTGAAGAGAGGTTCACGTGATTGTAACTCTTTTCAAATTAAGTGCCTCATGTCCGTAAGTGCGGTGTCTTTACTTCCGTGCCTCCCGTACCTGTATCGACCTGCCTCACGTGGCACGTGCCATGACTCTTACGTGCCCGTAGTGTGTGCGGACCCCGACTCATAAGTCGTGATCACCGAATGCACGTGTACAGTGATCCCAGAGATCAATGCTCACTAAACACACAGAAGCTGAATAACAAGAGTCTTACATCCATACATACCGTCTTATATAAATTATGACCATTATGGCCGAGTCTTGAGAATAACATCGTAGCGAAATCTTTATCGATGACTTGGACCCATGTCATCTGCCTTAACCCTACAGGCATTCTGACTGGGAAGCGTCCTAGCTCGCATGTTCATCCTTAGGGTGCACTCCATTATATCTTGTTCTTTCATGCCTGGCCAATAAAATAACCAGTGGCAAGCCAATGAGTACTTTGAATGTGCTCGCAAGCAACCCAAGAGTGATAACAGAATAGTTATGCAAGGCTCTACTGCTAAATTAACATTTTTGCAGAAAGCTAGTTTTTCTCATGCAAGTATGATCAACATATATCAAGGACAAGAATGTGTCTGCAACAAGTATCAGGAGGTTACAGACATCAATATCGAGGAAGAGTTATAAACAACTCATGCTCAAGCTCATCATGACTTCCTCATGAATCACATCAACAATATCACCAAACCGTGTTGTTTTTCATAAACATATGGACATAGTCTAAGCAGCAGCACCCAACTGTCCTTGACCGTGGACACGGCTATTCGAATAGTTTGATACTCTGTAGAGGTTGCACACTTCACCCACAAGATCCGGGAAGCTTTTGTGTCATCCACGATCCCGCAGTACCTAAAGTACTCAGGGGAAGCACCCGATAACTACATTTCCCTAGCCGTGACTAACAAGGAGTCCACTCAATTGGTAGTAGCCCCCGTGCCCAACATTGTCACAAAATAAATTCTTTTTGTGGAGCCACGCTCCCATATTCATCACATATCACAAGCATGGGGTACCAACGGTGTGTCCGGTGCCCTGTAAAAACAGTCATGGCCGCCCTACCTGGCACGACCCCGTCCCGAGAGTGACCACAAATCGCTCCCACCACTAGTAATGCGGGCATCCATGTTAGCACGAACTAGGTAATCAATAATGCCCTTTCCCATATAAGGGTAGAGTGGTTGCGCATGTAGGGTTGGGATGGTCAACAAATCTTAAATCTAATCCATCTTTGTAAACAACACTTTCATCAAGCCTCGGTACACTAGCTCTGCACCAAGTAGTGACCTAGTTCATCATCATCTCCCAGGGGCATTAGTGGCACCCACCGGGGCTATTTGCAAGTATGTCAAACCACACTTGTTCCTTACCATGCATAACTCTGACCCATTTTGCTCAGCCAACAACTATAGCATATTTCTACAACCCACCAACACAATTCTAAACAAGGATAGAGTCATGAACAATGAAAGTATCAATGGGTATGCAACAAAGGCAAACCTAGCAAGGCTGCCTTTCAAGATATCATCCATTCAACAATCACGGAAATAAATGCTAATATGATAAAAAGGGTTCATCATGGTCAAAGGGCTGCTTGCCTAGTTCATCACAGTCTTCAAATCTTCAGGTCCTTCTCCAAGTACTCCGTCTACTTCGTCAACTAACGCCGGAAACAAACACAATAAGCAACACGACAAGGCAAAAATAAAAGTGCTCCAAAATTGTGAGTTGGACTTTTCAAGGATACCTTTGGTCATATGAAAAATTACCAAAGTGGTTTTATTGGAATTGGATCAGTGAGGATTTTTGAACATTTCAGTATGATGGAAACAAGGGATTTAATGGATCTGCAAGTTGTCTACAGAATGCCTTTTTATAAAAAAATGAGTAAAAGTACCCATTAAATTAGGCATGATTTTAGAAACATTTAGAAATTGGTCTCACTGAATTTGGAGTCCAAATGAATATTCTATGAATTTTGGAAGCTGATTTATGTGGATAAATGACCTATTTAATATATCCAGTGAGCACCAAGCACAGTAAAAATGTTCACTATGGCTCATTAAATAGATATTGATTTATGGAGTCACTACAAATTTGAATCATCAAATTTGGACTTAATTTGAATTCTCTAGAGAGTTTAGAAGCTTTCCGTAAAAGAAAAAGGAAAGGAAAAAGGGCTTTACCCTTATCCAGCGCATCGGGCGAGAGATAGCAGTGGGTCGGCCCGGCTGCTGGGCCGCGCGGGCGACAGAGGCGACGTCGAAGGCGTATTCATGGGGGTGCGCCTTCGAGCGAGGGAAGCGGATCAGGCCAAAACCATTTCCACTTAAACGGTCGGGCCCGCCCGCTGGGTCGCTGACGCGCGAGGCCCAGTGGCAGGCCATCTTCAACCTCCCGCGTGCGCTCCAGCCACGAGGAGGAGCGGCTCCCACCAGTGATTGCCGGGGCTACAGAGTGTCTCTGGCGATGCTCCACCCATCGGCGTTCTCAGGGCACGCCGCAACTATCCATGTGCTTCACGCACGCCGGGGAGGGATGTAGCGGCTATGGCTTGGATGGCCGTGGAGGAGGCCGTCGGTGAGGTTTGGCATAGCGAGGCAGGCACGGGGAGGAGGAAATGGAGCGTGGGGTGAGTTAGCAGTGGTGGTGAGGGGGCACTAGAGTGGCTAGGGGGAGAAGAGAGGCCCGGGATAGCCCGAATTTAGGCGGAGCCCGACGGCGGCGCTTCGGCCATTGCAGTGGATGGAGGACATGGGGAGAGGTGTGGGTTGGTCTAGGGGGTGCACGGGATGGAGAGAGAGCCAAAGGAGTAGAGAGAGGGCTCGGGGGTGACCTTATGTAGCCGACCAGTGGCTCACCATGGACACCGCGCACGGGTGGCCGCGACAACGGCTCGGAAGGCCAGGAGGGAGGGAGAGGGGCTGTCTACGGTGTTCGTGGGAGTTGAGTAGGGCGCCAGGAAGAGAGAGAGGGAGCAGGGTGAGCTCCTGGTGGAGCCACGAGCTCGCATGCGCATAGGAGGTCTCGGGCGGCTCTGGGCACACGCGGCACTAGCAGGACAATGAGCGTAAGGAGGGGGGCCAACGCGGTGGCGTGTTGCGAACGTCGAGGCACCTCGACTGGTGCAAGGGGGAGGCTCGAGATGGTCGGGGGTTGCAGCGTCAACGGTCGAACGCCCTACCAGGCGCTCCAGAGCGCAACTTTGGCTGGCACCAATGGCTTTTTGCACGCACCCGCGCATCCACTTGTGTCTGGCGTCTGCAGGCGGAATAAACAAGAGGGATGGAGGCTTTGGATGCTCTGGAACATGCCAGGAGTGACAGAGAGATGAGAAAGGGAGGGGAAAGTGGCTGTCCAGAGAGGGAAAATGGGTCTCTGTCCCCCTTAATCATTGCTCCTTGGGCAGCTAAGTATGCAGGAGGTAGAGGATGAGCAGATGGGGCTGTGGGAAAAAGTTGATCTCATGGAGATTAGTGGAAATGGACAAAACATGCATCTTAAATTTCTGCCAGAAGATGTTTGATGGTGGTTTGGGCGAGAAAATAGATTCCATATGATATGAAGATTAACAGGATCAAGTGGTATATAAAAATGGGGTTGATCGCCAAGTTGGTGCTCATTTGAAGAAAGTTGACAATGCAACTTTGGCAAACACTAGAAATCAACAGAAATGGACTTTCCAAGATTTAGTCATGCAAATCTATTCTCCTTGATGCACCACTTTGTCGGCGTTCTGGGAATGGGGGTCCCCAGACTTGCCTGCCTGCGGCCCGCGGTGTGGCTCAAAGGGGGGCCCAGCACGGCCCATCTTCATCAACACAAGCTCAAGACCCTCGCGAGGGGCCAAGCCTCGCGGTGCGGACGACAAGGAGCTTCCTCAGGCACGGCCTCATTAGGCTGGCTCATGAGGAGGTGGAGAGTTCAAGGCGGGGTACCTCGCGAGGTTCCCATGACGCAAGCCATGACGACCAAGGGCGCCAGTCGGGCGCCAGCCCGCGCAGTGTCCACCTTTCCTCTTTGGTGCAAAGGGGGCAAGCGCAGGCGAGGGCATCAAGCAAAAGCGTCCATTTCGGTGCAACAAGACCAAGACCAGCCCAACGGCAGGAAGGAAGTCATTGTGGAGCCCAAGCAGGTGTCACCACCAGAGCCTTTGACAGCCGAGGACCAATTTTAGTCAGGAAAAGTGTACTAGATGTTCCCCTTCAAAATGGCCAATTGTTGGCGCCCTTCCCGCTCAATATTTGGGAAGAGGTCCAGGGCCTTTGCCTATAAATAGGACTAGCCACCCCCAGGGTAGAGGGATCTGGACCTGATCTAGAATCTGGATCCTCACCAAGAAAGCCAGTAGAGAGAGCGACTGAACTCCTCCTAGCAGTTCATCGCATCAGCCAAGAACAGACCCTCACGAGGCTATTCTTCCTTGTATTGTTCATCATCAGCCCAAGAGGCAATCCACCACACCACACACTGGAGAAGGGTATTACACCACAATGGTGGCCTGAACCAGTATAAACTCTGTGTCTCTTATGTTGTTCCTTTGGTAGTTTAGATCCTAGCGAGTCGGCGAGGAGCAGGTAGGTAGAGGGCGAAATCTCCGCGCACCCCAGAGTTCGAACCTCAAGGGTCTGTCGGAACCCTAAATCCGACATTTGGCACGCCAGGTAGGGGTGCGCCAGAATTTGTCATCCGTCGCCCTGTTCTTCTCCGACCATCGCATTCATGTCTGACTCTCGTCGGGCCCGCGCCGAGCGCCGAGCCGCCCTCGCTTCTCGTGTCGCCCAGATGGCTCCCGTCGGCGGGCGCCATCATCGTTCCCCGTCACCTGCCGTCAATGCCGCCACCGGCCCGGCCGGGAACGAGCATCAAGCATTGTCCCAGCATCCATCCATGAGGCGTGACGGCCGCACTGCTACACCCTCGCTCACCCTAGCTGGTTCTTCGTCCCGCGCACCCCGCGCAGCCATGGAGGCTCGAGCTGCGCTCATCGCGACAAACGAGCTCCTACGCTACCGTCTTGTCGACGACGTCTACGAAGAAAGGCTCGACCGAGTCGCCGAGCTCGTCCGCGCTGCAGGGGGCTCCCCCGCGCCGTCCTTCTCGCTGCACCGCGCCCCGCCCTACGCGGGCGACGAAGCTCCGGGGGCGCCTCAGCCGCCTCCCCCTCAAGAAGGCGCCCTGGCCCCAAGGCGCGTGGCCCCTGGGCGGAACCCGCTCCATCAGGCGCCAGCGCAGCAAGAGCAGAGCTGCCCAGAAGTCCCTCGCCCACGAGACGCTGCCCAAGCGCTCCCCGCTCTGGCTCGTCGCGACCACGCTCCTGCCCCAGCACGTCAAGACCCCGCGTTGCTCCTAGCTGCAGCGCATGAGGACCCGTAGGACCAAGCTCTTCGTCACCCAAGGCCTCCCGTGGCCACAGCGGGCTGCCACGCCTTCACCACCGAGCTGCGCAGCATCGTGTGGCCCGGCAAGTTCAAGCCAGACCTGCCTCCTTGTTACGACGGTACGGCTGACCCCGCAGAGTTCCTCCAGCTCTACGAGCTGGGCATCGAAGGTGCCAATAGAGACGAGAAGGTCATGGCGAACTGGTTTCCCATGGCGCTCAAGGACGGGGCCCGCACCTGGCTCATGAACCTGGCTCTAGGCACGATCTCCTCCTAGGACGAGATGCGCACCCGCTTCATCGCCAACTTCCAGGGTACTCGCGACCGGCCACCCGCCGTGAGCGACATGCGCCGCATCAAGCAGCAACCAGGGGAAACCTTGCAGAAGTACATCCAGCGCTTCAACAACGCGCACCTCAAGATTCCCAAGGTGACCGAGGAGGCCATCATCTCAGCCTTCTCCGACAGCGTGTGCGACGTCAAGATGAAGGAGGAGTTGGCGATGCATGAAGACCTGTGCACTTCCTTGGAGTTGTTCAACTTGGTGACCAGGTGCGCCAGGGCTGAGGAAGGGCGTCTCTCCCTCCTTGAGCTGCCTGCCACAGACCCAGAAGACAAGAAACCCAAGGCCAAGGATGTGAAGCGCAAGGGGGCTGCCGTGCTCGCGGCAGAACCAGACACCAAGCGAGGCAGAGACCAGCCCGAATCTTCCAAGGGCAGTCGGTACTGCGTGTACCACGACCTCCACACCCACAACACCAATGAATGCCAAGAGCTCCGGGCCGTGCGAGAAGGAAGGACCGGCCGACGTCCCGACTGCAGCGACCGGGGCTACGGCCGAGGAGGAGGAAGGAACGCAGGACGCTGGGAAGACCGCGGCCCTTGCCAAGGGTGGCGCGACCATCCTCGCGAGTATTGCTGGCAGGACCCGCCTCGCGAGGGAGGCTGGAGGGATTAGCCTCGCGAGGATCACCCGCAAGGCAACGCAGGCCTCCCTCCACTGCCGCCGCAGCCAAGGAGAAATGAGGACCGTCATCAGGACGAGGGGGCTGGGGGCTTCCAGGAGCCACGTGCGATCGCCTGCATCCTGGGCGGAGCTCAAGCCCCAGCCTCTCAACGCATCTTCAAGCAGTTCGCCCGCGAAGTAAATGCAATCCTCCCCAAGCTCGAGGCCACGCGCCCTCTCAGGTGGTTGGCGTGCACCATCACGTTCAGCTCAAGTGCGCGGCCACCGCCGGGGTCCTCCCAATGCTCTGTTCCCCAATCATCAGCAACGTGCTAGTCACCAGGACCCTCATCAATGGTGGGGCAGGGCTCAACGTCCTGTCCGTGGAAACATTCAACAATCTCCAAGTGCCCTACAATCAGCTTCAGCCAACCAAGCCTTTCTCCGGAGTCACCGACGGCTCCATGGTCCCGATTGGGCAGGTCCGCCTCCCTGTCACCTTCGGGGTACGCGACAACTACCGCACCGAGCTCATCGACTTCGACGTCGCCCACATTCGCCTGCCGTACAATGCCACCCAGTGCTGGCCAAGTTCATGGCCGTAACCCACCACGGCTACAACGTCCTCAAGATGCCAGGAAGTGGCGGAGTCATCACGGTGCCCTGCGAATAGAGAGACGCGGTGTGCTCCCTGGAACGAGCCTTTCAGACCGCATCACTGGAAGACCCGGATCGCGGAAGTAGGAGGCTTCCTGAGACTGCCCCCAAGAAGAAGAAGACATCGTCCGGCCCGGCCCTCAGGAGGCAGGCCCCTCAGGGCCCGCGCCTGCCCAGGGGGAACCTCCTTCCATCGCATAGGAAAGCGCGCCCGGCGCCCTCCTCAGGCAGGGCTCGGGGGCTCTCCCCTGGAGGGCCGTCGACCTCGCCAAGGTCACGAGGGAGGCGCTTGGGCACCACTTGGAGGCGTGTTTCGAAGCACGTTTCCCTCAAGAAGGAGCAAGGAAAGGAGGGCCAGACCCTCAGGAGTTCGTCAGCAAGGCCATTCAGGAGCTACAGGAGTCAAGAGTCATGAGAGGCGGGCGCCGCTTACCCGCTGTGGCCCCCCATCCAGGCGAGGATGGTGGGCTGTGCATCTGCATCGACATACCAGGGCTCAACCAAGTCGCCTCTCAGGAGCGCCTCTGGCCCTCGCAAGTGGGGCGCTGCGAAGGTCCACCCCACAGCTACGTTTGCATGCCTTATGGCTTGCCGAACGCGGCTGCCACGTACCAGCGCCTCATGAGGGGCATCCTGGAGGCTCAAGAGGTCAGGCGTGCCGCAGCCCTGGCGGAGATGGAGATGGTCCGCGAGGAGCCACCAGCGCCTCCGGAGCCTCCCGAGGCCCCAGGGCCTGGGGGCTCGTGAGGATCGGCTCCCGCAGCCCACCGAGTCTACTACACCAACACCCCTTCGTCTTCAACATCATCAGGTGACATCTTTCAAGTTTCATTTCTAGCTGGGAGTGCCCTCAGGGCTGCATCATTCCCAGGCCGCGTGGGTCCGTCCCTGCGGCGTGTATCCCTTTTGCTCGTGTTCTTAGCTTACCTTGTTGGGGGCGCCCCTCGGGCTGCATTATCCCCAAGTCGCTCGGGTGAGACCCAGCGGCGTGTACCTCTCTTGCGTTTATCTTAGGGCCATGCTTTCGACCCATCATGCTTGTTATTTGGTGCCTATCCGTGGCACCTTTTCTTCCTGGATGTCGGAAGCTTGCGCGTTAAAGGGGGGGGGGGTACCTGAGCATCGCGACTCAGGGCTCCTACCGGCTCTCCAGCCCTCACCCTCTGGTCTTGTCCACGGCATCGTGACCTGGCATACCAGCGACGGCTGAGACCAGGTCGAGGGCCGGGACCGAGGACGTAGAGATCCGACATCTGACCAAGCTTGCGTGTTAAAGGGGGGCACCTGAGCATCACGACTCAGGGCTCCTACCGGCTCTCCAGCCCTCACCCTCTGGTCTTGTCCACGGCATCACGACCTGGCATACCAGCGACGGCTAAGACCAGCTCGAGGGTCGGGACCCGAGGACGTAGAGTTTTGGCATCTAACCAAATTTGCAGGAACACACCCCAAGATAAGGCTCAGCGCCAGGCGCAACCCGCATTGGGGTAGGGCCCCGTGAGTCCCGCGCTGGCTCACAGGTGCCCCGATACACCTCGCCAGCCCTTTCGTGCCTCGTCGCCTCTCCAAAGCAACTAACGGCTGACTGTCGACTGTCACGGCGAACTCTCATTCTTTCTGTGATGAGCCTGCAGGATCTCTTCAAGGAACAGCGTTAGGCGAGGCCCTCACGGTGTCTTCTTCACTCTCGTCCGCGCAAACCGCTTGCACGTTAAAAGGGGGGTACCTGAGCATCGCGCCTCAGGGCTCCTACTGGCTCTCCAGCCCTCACCCTCTGGCCTTGTCCACGGCATCGCGACCTGGCATGCCAGCGATGGCTGAGACTCGCTCGAGGGCCGGGACCCGAGGATGTAGAGCAGAAAGGGGAGCGAAGGCGGGAGGGGAGAGGCACGCGAGGACCTCGCCAAGCAACCCCTCGCATGCCAATGCATAGACCCGGCGATACACCAGGGAGCGGTCCCTGATTCTTGAGATAAGTCACTCTCCGGAAACACTAGCTATCGCAGCACCATCCCCGCACCTAATGCAATCCCGTGTTAGCAACGTCGCTCTCCTTTCTCACCGAATGATGGCTGCTTGAGCGCTAAGGGGACCTCCTGAGCATCGTGACTCAGGGGCTCTTACCGGACCTCGGGCCGGTCACCTCCTGGCCTTGACCACGGCATCACGACTTGGCATACCAGCGACTGCTGAAGCCGCCTTGGGACTGGGACCTGTCGGCGCAGAGCATCAAGCCCTCGCGAGGTTCGAAAGGAAGAAACTAAGCTAAAACGGAATAGGCATCTCGCACTGCTTCACGATGAGGATCATATTGACAAACGGAGCTATAGACACCTTACAAGCCCCCACGGGGTACATTCTTGGCTCCTCGCAGGAACAAAAGACGCGTATCCTAAGGAGTCCTAACTACAGGAACCGCCGCGGCAGACGCCATCATCAACAGTGGGCCACCTGCCATCGGCGCCAACCCCCATCCAGATCAGGGGCGGCGGCGGCCTGACGAGCCCGCCCTGCTCTGGGAGCGGCATAGGATCGGGGGCTCGTAGCTGTTGTCGCTCGTCTCCGGAGTCGTGAAGAGCTCGGCGGAGTTGCTGGATCTTTCGGCGCCTCCATCGCCTGAGGAGTTGCCAAGGGAGTGGTTAGCCGGCCTCGGCCTCGCTGCGGTGGGGTCCTGACCGCCTCTCCCGGGGCAGTACTCCAGCCGGCGACCATCCGCATCGAAGACCTTGAAGAACATCACCAAAGCGCCGTCGTACTCCAGGTGGATCGCGAGGGCGCCCCTTGTCCTGCAGACCCGGGCGACCTCGCCCTAGCCTCGAGTCATGAAGACCTCGCCCGGGGTAACGACCGCGACCTCTGCCCCGGTCACGAGGGTGCTGCAGCTGGCGTGCTGCAGCCAGAGCCCCAAGAGTTGCCCCTGCGGGATGACAGAGGCGAAGGAAGGAGGAAGGCGAATTTAAGACTGAGGAGGCGTGGCGGCGCGGAGCGCGAACTCTCGGGAGGAGCCTTCGGCGTGGACTCCAGGGGGAAAGATGCACACCTTCGTGACCCTCTGGCGCCGACGGCGGCGCAGCCTGTGGCGTTCGGCGTCGACTCCTTCAGAGCCCTCGATATGGGCGTACAAGGGAAGTGGGAACCCTGGTGGTGGCCGCTCACACCAGGGCCTCGGCACTTCCTGGCGGGCGCCCTCACCACGATGGCAGAGGGCTAGCTGCTTCTTCGGTGGAAGCGGGTCAGGATCCTCTCAGGGAGCCTTTCCCTTCTCTGCCGCGGAGAACCGGCGGATCGGAGCCATTGCAGCAAGACGGAGCAAGCACCAGGAAGAAGGAGAAGCAAGAAGAGATAGACTGGAAGGGCACGCGCCATTCCGTACTTATAACCGGAGAAGGCCAACTGTCGACCTCCACGATCGCAGGTAATCATGACCCGCTTTGCATGCAGGGACTTGTCGAATCCGTGCAGTTGCCGAGGCGTCGTGGGGAAGTGGAGACGCCCACGTCCAATCAACCGCCACGCGGCGCCCAAGCCCGCAGGCTGTTAGGGCCCGCGGAGCTTTGCGCTTGCCCTTTCGCCTCTCTACTCGGCCAAGTCTGGGCACGCCTTGGGCCCGGGGGCTACTGTCGGCATTCTGGGAACGGGGGTCCCCAGACTTGCCTGCCTGCAGCCCGCGGCGTGGCTCCAAGGGGGGCCCAGCACGACCCATCTTCATCAACACAAGCTCAAGACCCTCGCGAGGGGCCATGCCTCACGGGGCGGACGACAAGGAGCTTCCTCAGGCACGGCCTCATCAGGCTGGCTCATGAGGAGGCGGAGAGTTCAAGGCGGGGTACCTCGCGAGGTGCCCATGACACAAGCCATGACGACCAAGGGCACCAGTCGGGCGCCAGCCTGCACAGTGTCCTCCTTTCCTCTTTGGTGCAAAGGGGGCAAGCGCAGGCGAGGGCATCAAGCAAAGGCGTCCATTTCGGTGCAACAAGACAAAGACCAGCCCAACGGCAGCAAGGAAGTCATTGTGGAGCCCAAGCAGGCATCACCACCAGAGCCTTTGACAGGCGAGGACCAACTTTAGTCAGTATAAGTGTACTAGATGTTCCCCTTCAAAATGGCCAATTATTGGTGCCCTTCCCGCTCAATATTTGGGAAGAGGCCTAGGGCCTTTGCCTATAAATAGGACTATCCACCCCCAGGGTAGAGGGATCTAGACCTGATCTAGAATCTGGATCCTCACCAAGAAAGCCAGTAGAGAGAGCGACTGAACTCCTCCTAGTAGTTCATCGCACCAGCCAAGAACAGACCCTCGCGAGGCTGTTCTTCCTTGTATTCTTCATCATCAGCCCAAGAGGCAATCCACCAGACCACACACTAGAGTAGGGTATTACACCACAATGGTGGCCTGAACCAGTATAAACTATGTGTCTCTTGTGTTGTTCCTTTGGTAGTTTAGATCCTAGCGAGTCGGCGAGGAGCAGGTAGGTAGAGGGCGAAATCTCCGCACGCACCCCAGAGTTCAAACCTCAAGGGTCTTCCGGAACCCTAAATCCGACACACTTGGTGTAGTGTCATCATTTGAGGTTCTGAACATGTCCACAAAAGTTGAGATCAAAAGGAGAAAGTTACCAATGTAGTGTTGTTCAAATTGGGTTCTAGACAGGAAGGGTTTTGGGGCACTTTGATCAAGATACCTTGTTCTCCAACTTGTGCCACTTGTTATAGATGATTTATCAGACCATTTTAGCATGTGGACCAAGTTTGAGAGCATTTGGACAAGTTTTCTAATGTAAAGTTGTTCAAACTTGAAAAAGGGCAGAAATGGTTTTGAGAGGGTTTCATGGGGTTATACTATTCTCCATGACATGAGACTTGGCAAGATCATCAAACATATCATAAGTGACATGCTAGAATTTTCTTGGAATTTTAAGAGAACATTTACTTTGTAATGACTTCAAAAGCATGAAATACCTAGGAAGGGTTTTTGAGGGATTTGACCAATATTTTTAACATGACCATGTGTTGAAACCCTTATATATGGACAATATATATCCACTAAGTTTCCCTAAATTTTCACAAATATTTTTAAAGCATAAAAATAATTTTAACCTATTAAAGACGACCATTTCTGGCCTAAAGAAAAAGCCCTTAAATAAAATAGCAAAATAACTATTAAGAAAAATATTTTTGTGGTTTTTCGGAGTCCTATACCTAGTAGGAGTCAAACATACTCTTTGAAAGATTTTTCATACCCCAAATCAAGTACTTGTAGTGAAAACCTCAATTTAGAGGTTTTTGGAAAACTAAATATAGAAAATGCTTTTTGGCCAAATTATTTTTGTGGGAAAATTCTATATTGTACTATACACATGGCATGATCATTGGGGCAAAAGTTTGGATCAAGGAGAAGGAGTATAAGAGTTGGAGGATTTATTTGATTTCTAGAGCACTTGCAAACAACAGACAAAAATCCAATCAAGGCAAAGTCCAAAACACTCAATTTTTTTTGTCAAACCACATTTTATCATGATTTACTAGCTTAAGTGTTGTGGCATGAAAATCAGAGTGTGACATAGTGCCACTCCCACATGAATTCACAACCGAGGTTCTTTAACCGACTATTCAGACCCATGGCTCTGCCACCACATTTTGGTGCATCCAGAGGTTCCTCGCACGTGCCTGTGGTGACTTCACTTTTCTGTCTGCACACAAGTGCTCAACGTGTCAAGCACTGTGACTCTTACTTAGAACCGTGCTTGTGTAACCAAGCATTCTGACACATGCCTCTGCCACCAAACTCTTGTGCAACCACACGGTTGATACCCCATGCCTCAAGAAGCTGCAAGTCTGTGCTTGTCTTGCCTTCAATGCCGTGCCTCCCGGCCTACACCCACGTGCCTCACATGACACTTGGCGTGACTCTTACATGCCCATTAGATGAACGGGGACACACGGGCATTCCGTACCTGCACTCACGTGCCTAACGTGACAGGTGATCCTGGTGCCACGCCCACGCGACTCCTGAGACTCAACAACCGTGCCTATGCAATTGAGCATTCTGAGAAATTCCTCTGCCACCACACTCTTGTACATCCACAAGCTTAATATGCATGCCTCGAGAAGCCACATGTCCATGCTTGTCTTGCCTGCAATGTCGTGCCTCCCGGCCAACATCCACGTGCCTCACGTGACACTTTTCGTAACTCTTAAATACCCATTAGAGGCACAGGACCACGCGGGCATTCCGTTCCTGCAACCACGTGCCTAACCTGACAGGTGGTCCTGGTGCCACGCCCGCGTGACGCCTGAGACTTCACAATCGTGCCTCTGTAACCGAGCATTCTGAGAAATGCCTCTGCCACCACACTCTTGTAAAACCACAAGCTTAATACCCATGCCTCGAGATGCCGCACATCCGTGCCCGTCGTGCCTTCATTTCCATGCCTCCCTTGATTACATCCACGTGCCTCACATGACGCTTGCCGTGACTATTACATGCCCCGTGGTGACAAACCTCCGTGGCTTTACAGACTTCACAACCTTGAATCTCTAACCGAGTGCTCGGACCTCTACTACAACACTTTTGTACACCCAGAGGGTAGATACCAAACCATGTACAAGCATCACTTCCATGCATCCTGTGCCTGCATCCATGTGACTGTAGAACCTGCACTTCCGTGCCTGCTGTGACTGCGTCCACATGCCTAAAGAGAGGTTCAGGCGATTGTAACTCTTCAAATTAAGTGCCTCATGTCCATAAGTGCATTGGCTTTACTTCCGTGCCTCCCGTACCTGCATCCACCTGCCTCACGTGACACGCGCCATGACTCTTACGTGCCCGTAGTGCCACTCCCACGTGACTTCACAACCGAGGTTCTCTTATTCACTATTCAGACCCATGGCTCTGCCACCACATTTTGGTGCACCCAGAGGGTGCTCGTACGTGCCTGTGGTGGGTTCACTTTTCTGTCTGCAAACAAGAGCCGTGACTCTTACGTGGTCCTGCTACAACGCTCGCATGGCTCCTAAGGTCTCACAACCGTGCTTCTGTAATAGAGCATTCTGACACATGCCTCTACCACCACACTCTTGTGCATCCACACGGTTGATACCCCATGCCTCGAGCAGCCGCAAGTCCATGCTTGTCTTGCCTTCAATGCCGTGCCTCCCGGCCTACATCCACGTGCCTCACCTGACACTTGTTGTGACTCTTACATGCCTATTAGAGGCACGGGGCCACGCGGGCATTCTGTAACTGCACCCACGTGCCTAAGGTGACAGGTGGTCCTAGTGCCATGCCCGCGTGACTCCTGAGACTCGACATCCGTACCTCTGTAACCGAGCATTCTGAGAAATGCCTTTGCCACCACACTCTTGTACATCCAGAAGCTTAATACACGTGCCTCGAGAAACCGCACGTCCGTGCCCATCGTGCCTTCATTTCCATGCCTCCCGTGATTACATCCATGTGCCTCACAGGACACTTGCCGTGACTTGTACATGCCACGTGCTGACAAACCTCTGTGGCTTTATAGACTTCACAACCTTGATTCGCTAACCGAGTGCTTGGACCTCTACTACCAGACTTTTGTACACCCAGAGGGTAGATACCAAACCATGTACAAGCATCACTTCCATGCCTCATGAGCCTGCATCCACGTGCCTATAGAACCTACACTTCCGTGCCTCCTGTGACTGCGTCCACATGCCTGAAGAGAGGCTTCACTTTCGAGAAATGCCTCTACCACCACACTCTTGTACAACCACAAGCTTAATACCCGTGCCTCGAGAAGCCGCACGTCCGTGCCCGTCATGCCTTCATTTCCATGCCTCCCGTGATTACATCCACGTGCCTCACGTGACACTTGCCGTGACTCTTACATGCCCCGTGGTGACATACCTCAGTGGCTTTACAAACTTCACAACCTTGAATCTCTAATCGAATGCTCGGACCTCTAATACCACACTTTTGTACACAAAGAGGGTAGATACCAAACCATGTACAACCATCACTTCCATGCCTCATGTGCCTGCATCCACGTGCATGTAGAACCTGCACTTCCATGCCTCCTATGACTGCGTCAACATGCCTGAAGAGAGGCTTCACTTCTGCACTACCAGTGTCACAGTGTCACCATCACCAGTAAAAATAAATAAAAATGCTAGCGTCCCACCGACTGACTGTTAAGATGCTAGCAAACAAAAAAACCAGCCACGCAGCACGAATCTTGATCCTAGAACGGGCGGTTGATGATTAGAAACGATTGGACAGTTTCCACATCTCCCTCCCTCTTCTACTTTCGCTTGATTGCCCTCTCGCACAGTAAATCTCGAAACCTTCATCACTCCCGCACGGTCTCCTCCTTCCTTCTGCACACAAACACAAATTCAAAATCAACTTCGCGTCACCGGACAACCGCCACTGTGTTCTCCAACCGCCCTCCGCTTCGACATACAGATCGGCAAACGCTGCCCGCGACAACACCAAGAAGACCGCCAGCCACCTCGACTAACGGCAAGGGCTTCAACAACGACGACGAAGATTGCAACAAAAAAAGAGCAACGAGACGCAATAAGCGATGGAAGCGAGTAAAACCAAAAAAGAATTTGAAGGTAATTATCAATCTGTCCCATTCGATTCCACCGAGTAGATCGTAGTAATTTTTCCGCTTCCAGGGTCGGCAACCCTTGCCACCGCTGTCAGCGAGTTTTCCAATATGCTAAATCAATTTTTCTAACAAACTGAATGTCACGCCCAAGATGCGACCCTATCCTAAAGGAACTCGAAGGTCCCACCAAGGATAGAAGCGCATCTTGAAGACGCTTTTGCCAGGTGGATATCATTACATCAACATTACATAATAGAAAGGGATACATACAAGAGGCATACCATGCCACACGAATACATCAATACAACTTACATAAGATCAACATCCGACTACGGATGAAACACAAACAGAAGCTCAAACAATAACCACCCTGCTAGCCCAGGCTGCCGACCTGGAACCTATCCCCCTGATCGAAGAAGAAGCAGAAGTAGAACTCCAAAACAAGCAAACATCGCTCTCACGTCATGATCATCGGAAAACCTGTACCTGCAACTGTTGTTGTAGTAAACTGTGAGCCACGAGGACTCAGCAATCCCATTACCATGGGTATCAAGACTAGCAAAGCTTAATGGGTGAGGAAGGGGTAAAGTGGTGAGGTTGCAGCAGCGACTAAGCATATATGGTGTCTAACATACGCAAATAAGAGCGAGAAGAGAGCAAACGGAACGGTCGTGAAGCTAGCAATGATCAAGAGGTGATCCTGAACTCCTACTTACGTCAAACATAACCCAAAGACCGTGTTCACTTCTCGGACTCCGCCGAAAAGAGACCATCACGGCTACACACGCGGTTGATGTGTTTTAATTCGTATCTGGTGTCAAGTTATCTACAACCGGACATTAACAAATTCCCATCTGCCACATAACCACGGGCACAGCTCTCGAAAGTTTATACCCTGCAGGGGTGTCCCAACTTAGCCCATGATAAGCTCTCGCGATCAACGAAGGATATACCTTCTCCCAGGAAGACCCGATCAGTCTCGGAATCCCGGTTTACAAGACATTCCGACAATGGTAAAACAAGACCAGCAAAGCCGCCCGATGCGCCGACAATCCCGATAGGAGCTGCACATATCTCGTTCTCAGGGCAACACCGGATGAGACACCTACGAGTAAAACCAGACCTCGAGTTTCCCCGAGGGGGCCCTGCAGTCTACTCGGTTCGGACTAGCACTTAGACAAGCACTGGCCCGGGGGGGGGGGCTAAAATAAAGATGACCCTTGGGTTAATTACTCCCAAGGGAAAGGTAGTTGGTGGTGAGGCAAATGGTAAAACCAAGGTTGGGCCTTGCTAGAGGAGTTTTATTCAAAGCGAACTGTCAAGGGGGTCCCATAAATCACCCGACCGCGTTAGGAACGCAAAATCCGGGAACATAATACCGGTATGACGGAAACTAGGGCGGCAAGAGTGGAACAAAACACCAGGCATAAGGCCGAGCCTTCCACCCTTTACCAAGTATATAGATGCATTAATAATATAAGAGATATTGTGATATCCCAACATAACCCTGTCCACCATGGAGCAATCTTCAACTTCACCTGCAACTAACAATGCTATAAGAGGGGCTGAGCAAAGCGGTAACATAGCCAAACAACGGTTTGCTAGGAAGGGTGTCAAAGGTTAGAGGTTCATGGCAATTTGGGAGGCTTGATGAGCAAAAGATAGGTAGCGCAGCAAAGCGATAGAACGAAGCAACTAGCATAGCAATGATAGTAGTGAGATCCAGGGTAGCGGTCATCTTGCCTGAAATCCCACAAGGAAGAAGAACGTGTCCATGAAGAAGATGAAGCCACGAAGATGAACCAAGCGTAGACGAACGAATCCTCACGAACGCAACGAAACAGGAACTATCGAGAAGAAGCACACAACATGGTAAACACACCACACATAGGTAAGACATGATGCACAACAAGCATGATGCATGACAAGGCTACATGAAGCTACTCATGGCAAGATATGATGCAAACAAGAACAACACATCAAAACAAGTTTAAATGAGGTCGGGAACAACATATAACAATTCCGGTAAGTCCTCATATGCAAGTTTCAAAGTTGGTCCAGATCTGAAAAAAAATTAAGTTGAATTTTTTATACAGCAAGTTAAAGAGCACCAATAGAATCTACACGAAATTCTAGTCAAGTTACATATAAGGTTCATTTAGTTCGGAGCTACGGCCTAGAAGATATGAGCAAAACAAGATAAACATGGCATTGATGCAAAATGCATACAAACATCAAGAAAACACACCAAAACAAGGATGCAACATGATAATATGAAACTACATGCAAAAACAAGCAAGTTTCATATAGAGCACACTCAAAACGGAGCAACGGTTCAACACATACACTCTATACAAGTCATAACAACAATCTGTCCAAAACAGCAACTAGGCATATTGCAAGCATCAAAACAATATGCTACAACACCCCAACATAATAACAAAAGGCATGGGCATGAAGTACTGGTAAAGCATGACAAAACATGAACACTGAGCTATCTCCAGAAATCACTAGAACATGCTCAAAAGGACATGGGAAGATTGCAAATGATAACAGTTACAGATTTGGTAGAAATAACATCAGGTTGCAATGTTTAGAGCAAGCAAACAACATGTTACAGGAACTTATCATGGCAAACAAAGGCATGGCATGATACTACTAAATGCATAGAACAAAAGTCCCTTACTGAACAAGAGCCAAAAAGGATCATATATAAGATATGATGGCACCCATGTAAACATGGCAAGTTATAAGACAGATTCAAACATGGCAGGAACAACGATAAGTAGGCATGTTGGTGAGCTTGAACCACTCACCACAGAGCAATACATGGCATGGAAAGACAACCAATAGTAAGAATACATGTTTGTGAAGCTAAGCATGGCAAGAGCAAGTTCATAGGGTGCATGGATCACTAGGAAAACACATGGCCAAAACTAAACTTAATGTTAATACGCTGACAGCAACATTATTTAGCAAGTTTGGAGCAAGATTACAACATGCTACAGCAGGCTATAATTGCAACCAGGGGCATGAATGGATAGAGCAAGACATGTATAACAAAACATCATTAGTGAACATCTCCAGATTATGCACGAAATGACTTGTAGCAGCAGGTTTACATAGCAACAAAATATAACAGAATCAGTCAGGAAAACAGCAACAGCAAGTACCCCACTTAACAAGATTGATGCACTCACTACACAACTCACAAAAATACATGGATAGCACCTCTGGAAAGATGGCATGGCATAGATCAAAACACATGAAGACATCAACCTCATAGGATGCACACATCAAACATGGCAAAAATGACAAATGAGCATGTTATAACAGTTTCAGCAGGTTAACAGCAACATGCACTCTTCCAACAGCAGTTCGGGCATCAAGATGAGCTCAAATGAAAATGATGCAGTGGAATCGAACGAAGTACTCGTTGAGGCGAACAATTTGACATATTACACGCACGAAACGGAGTAGTATGCACAGAGTTACGATGCGATGAACATGGCATAATTATGCAAAATACAGGGACTTAGAGATATTTCGGGGTCAACCTCGGGTTCGCACGGAAATCGATGCACGGCCGGAGCTTTGCCGGAGAGGATGGAGACGGTGGTCGGCGAGCTCGGGGTCGCCGGATCCGGCCCTCCCGCGGTCGGATCTGGCCAGGGCGGAGGAGAGGATGGCGCGGGGGCGCCGGAGCGGACGTCGGTGGAGGAGGGCGGCGCCGGCGGAGGCCGAGTGGCCGGCGGCGGCGACCGGGCGCACCGGCGGCGGGGCGAATCGCGGAGGCGCAGGCGGCGCGCGCCCTGGCCGGGGCGGCGGGGAGGAGGCGCGGGCGCTCCGGGAGGCGCCGGCGAGGCGGCGGCCGGCCGGCGACGCGGGGCGCCGTGGCGGCGGGCGCCG
>NC_041385.1:252585113-252612373 GCF_002162155.2 Triticum dicoccoides
TCGGGCCCGGTGCGGCCCGGGGCGGGCCCGATCTGGGTCTAACGGGCCCCGGCGGCGGGGAGGAGAGAGAGGGCGCGGGAAGGAGACGTGGCAGCGTCGGATTGGCCGAGGCGGCGGTGTGGACATGTCCGGCACGGAGCGGACGTGTCCGGCGGCGCGAGGATGAAGATGGCTAGGGTTTGGACTGCGCGAAAAAATCCGGGAGGCACACATATATATAGGTAGAGGGAGCTAGGAGTGTCCAAATGAGGAGCGGTTTTTGGCCACGCGATCGTGATTGAATGACCGAGAGCAAGGAGGGGGTTTGGATGGGTTTTGGGCCACTTTGGAGGGGTTGCTGGGCTGCAAGAGAAAGGGGGGTTTCGGACTACTCGGTTAACCGTTGGAGTATCAAACGACCTCCAAATGGCACGAAACTTGACAGGCGGTCTACCGGTGCTATACCAAGGCCGCTTGGCAAACCTCGGGCCATTCCGAGAAAGTTTAATACCCGCTCACAACGAGAGACGAAAGGGGAACGCCGGAGGACATAGGAGTGCCGGATTGCAAAACGGACAACGGGGAAAATGCTCGGATGCATGAGACGAACACGAATGCGAAATTAGATGCACATGATGACATGATATGAAATGCATATGATGACATGTCAAAGTGCAACACGCAAGCAAATGACATGGCAATGACGGTGAATAACTGGCGGACACCTGGCGCATCGGATCCGGGGCGTTACACTGAACTAGCGTATAGGTGAGATTTAATAGAAATGCTACTGCTCTCCGCCCTGGATTTTCGCCGCACGATATGTGGGTATACGTACTACACCTGCCACATCACTAAACTAGAATACCTCAATATATCCAAACCCCGCAAGCATCCTGAGAGGATAAACCTAATAATTACATGATATTTTGTACATACCTTGTCCCCTTACTGTAACTGTTTTCAAATTAAGTGCCTCTGTATTGAGAAACCATGATCAAAGAATAGGTGGCCCTGTGCTTGTACGGTGAAACAACATGTGCCTCTCTATCCATACATTTTTTCAAACAACGCCTGTTTTTTTTCTGTGACACTCAATATTCCTTCTAACAGCTAGCCATTTTTTATGCAGCAATGAGAAAGCCTCACGAAGAACCTAGCATCCAGCAAGGTAGTGACGAAGACCCTGAGGAAGAGCATGTAATCCAGCAAGCTTCTGTCAAAGGTTTGAGCAAAGAATCCACTGTCGATCTACCAAAAACTATATAGAGAAATTCAAAACTTAACTACTATCATTGACAATAATAATTTAACTATTCTAGAAATAAAAGTACATACCCATTTTTATATATTTCTCCATATAAAACATTAAAAATGTTCACACACTATCTTATTTTTAATTCAGAAACAGTATATCTTACCCAGTAAATCTTCCACTCTACTTAATGATATTGCTCTCATTAATAAATATCAACTGGGGTTTGCATTTTTGCCTCAGAAAATGCTTCACCTTAACTTCACTTCCTCATCTACACTTATAATACATATTTTATATTTTTCTATCCCCTGATTAGCTCAATCAGTAACAATATTAATAACCCTTTTTAACCCAAGAAAAAGAAACCTAAAAGCTCCTTCGAAGATTCACATTCCTTACGCATAATCATGGAAGATATATATTTTAAAATCTGTATGAATTTTTTTCAAACAAAACTATATCATTTTTTGTTACCTGATCATTATGCAGGACATGAAGACGGTGATATTGAAATCGCAGAAACACACAACATCTCTCCTCATTCCTTAGAAAAGGACACACAACAAAACATCAAGGACAAAGCACCTGCAACAGAAATGGGAACTTACACCAGGCTCAATAGGAGTAAACATCTAGCAACAAGCAAAAAAAAGAGAAAATCATATACCAGCACTTTTCTTACTTCTGGAGCAAAAAGACAAAAGCAAAAGGACAATGTTGAAAACAATGTCGACACTAGTACCTTGTAGCAACAGCCAATACCTCTAATGGTACTCCCACCAACAGCACCAACTGCCACAAAGAAACAATGTGAAAGCAAGAAGAAAAACAAACGGCAAAGGGTAGAAGAAGAACAAGAGGATGCCAACACCAAAGGTTCAGATACTGATGATGCCGACAATGGCAAACAACATGATGCGGATTTCATTCCTACAGACAGCGATGATGTCGAAGAGAGCGACAGTGATGCAGAAGAGGAAGACAATGTAAAAACACACTTATGTACTAATTTTGAATACCATTATTCAGCACTCAAAATCAAACGTTCCTTTCTAACAAAACTATTTTCTTTTTTTCTGAAATAGCCCAAATCAAGCTAGAAGGACATGAAGAGGAGAAAGACAAGCGGAAAAGAATTGGCAGCACCAACAGTTGACGAAGATGAGGAAGCAACAAATGAAGACAAATGCCAGATCAAGGCAGGGGCAGCGTTTGCTCATGTCAAGAGAGCATGGAATTTACTTAAAGAACGTCACAATCAAGATGTTAGGACGTCAAGATTTGGCAACATAGAGAAATGCATACTGAAGGGCTCCATCTACAGACCGCTTGCAGCACACATCTATGAAAATTTGGACACAAAAAACATGACAATAAACTTCGGTGATGCTACCGAAGACAAAAAAAATCAAGATTACCAAGGAAGCTATCACAAGGTCTTTGGATACCCAATCGACACGCAAAAGTTAGCACCAAGGCCACAGAAATGCAATACTCACTACAAAAAAATACACTTTCATGATGATACGTGTTTGTCACAGTATGTCACGTTTTTTGTCATGCATGTGCATCCATGACGATTTTATGACAGAATCAAGATAGTCATACCTGTGTTGTCGTAGAAGTGTTCCATGACATTACAAAAATTATCATCATGGAAGTGTCCACTTTCATGATGATAAATCATGCGTCACAGAAGTGCTTTCGTCAAGGATGACTGACACATGGCATCTAGCATAACGGGACACCGTTAAGCTATCGGGTCCGGTTTTGGATCCGATAACCCGTTAACAGCCCGGACCAATGGGAAATTTCCATGTGTAAAATTCTAATTGGCCGGAGGAAATACGTGTCAGCTCGTCAGTGGGTCACATAGGCGCCTATGATATATCAACACGTGCGACGGCCCACCACTGGACCATTTAGCTTACAAAGGCCGCCCGTTTGACTTGGTCAAAAGTTAGCAGACTGGCCCATGAAAAGCCTATTAACGGTCTCTTCGCAAATAGCCCATTTTATGGCCCGGTAACTCATATCCCGTTAGGGCCTAACCGAAATCGGCCCAACAACGTCATGTGGGTTGTTGAATATAACACTAGCCCATTTCACTTTCGGCCCATGTTTGGTCCACGACGTCTTTTGACCCATATGAGGCCTTCGTATCACTACAAAAAAAATACACTTCCGTGATGATACGTGTTTGTCACAGTAGGTCGCGTTTTTTGTCATGCGTGTACATCCATGATCATTTTATGACAGAATCAAGATAGTCATACTTGTGCTATCGTAGAAGTGTTCCATGGCATTACCAAAATTATCATCACGGAACTGTCCACTTCCATCACGATAAATCATGCGTCACAGAAGTGCTTTCGTCAAGGGTGACCGACACGTGGCATCCACCATAACGGAACGCCCTTAAGCTATCTGGTCGAGTTTTGGATCCGATAACCTGTTAACAGCCCGGACAAATGGGAAATTTCCACGTATAAACTTCTGATTGGCCGGATGAAACATGTGTTAGCTCGTCAGTGGGTCAGATAGGCACCTATGATATGTCGACACGTGCGACGGCCAACCACTGGCCCATTTAGCTTACAAAGCTGGCCCGTCTGACTTGGTCAAAAGTTAATGGGCTGGCCCATGAAAAGCCTGTTAACGGTCTCTTCGCAAATAGCCCATTTTACGGCCCGGTAACACACGACCCGTTAGGGCCTAACAGAAATCGGCCCAACAACATCATGTGGGTCGTCGAATATAACACCAGCCCGTTTCACTTTCGGCCCATGTATGCCCCACGACGTCTTTCAGCCCATATGAGGCCTTTGTATCTTTAAGCCCTTTAGAGGATCACGGTGACTCTAGCCCATAATGAATAGTAAATTTCTTTGTACCCGTTAACGACCTGTGATTCCATGGGCTGTTTCCAGCCCGTGTTAGCTTTCGGCCTATTGACGACCCATACGTTCTTGGGTCCTTTCGGGCCCTCAATTACTTCTGGCCCATTACTGGCTTGTTCCCCTAATGGGCCAAATTCAGCCCGTGGCAAGAGTCGGCCTGTTTCTGGCCTGTTAAGCTGTTGCGCCATTTCCAGCATGTCCCATATTCGGGCCCATTAACGACCCGTTATGCCTGTGACAGAATTAAGCCTTTGCTGTCTTCTAGCCTGTTAACGGCCCGTTACCGTGCTGGGCCGATACCAATTACGCCCGTTTACGGCCCATGTAGACCCATTTATCCAACGGCCCGAGGCCCACCAATTCTATGACCCTGTTGGTGGCCCATTTATCGACGTCCCATAGGAGACCCATGGATCCTATGGCCCGTAGCAGGGTCAAGGTTACAACCGTCCGTATGTGGCCCATGGTTGTTGCGGCCACTAGCAAACCAGGGAAAAAGAAGACTAGGAAATAAATAAGGGCAAAACTTATGCTAGGATATTAAGGCGATTGCACAGATTAGATCCACTCGGCATCAAAGATCGCCACCAATGCAAATATAGGGAACACCCTACACTATAAAAAAATGGCTTGCTGTTTTCTTCAGCCGGTGGCTGCACATTAAGAACAAATTTTGTATCGCACCAAAACAAATAAAAACTATAAAACAAAAGGAAGGTTGGCATAAAAGTTAACAGTCTAGCAGATAAATGCACCACCAGAAGTTCAGAAGCTCGGTTAATTTGACCTGACGGTTACTGTCGGTGTCAAAACCGGCGGATCTCGGGTAGGGGGTCCCGAACTGTGCGTCTAGGCGGATGGTAACAGGAGACAAGGGACACGATGTTTTTACCCAGGTTTGGGCCCTCTCGATGGAGGTAAAACCCTACTCTGGCTTGATTAATATTGATGATATGGGTAGTACAAGAGTAGATCTACCACGAGATCAGAGAGGCTAAACCCTAGAAGCTAGCCTATGGTATGATTGTTGTTCATCCTACGGACTAAAACCCTCCGGTTTATATAGGCACCGAAGAGGGTTAGGGTTACACAGAGTTGGTTACAATGGTAGGAGATCTACATATCCGTATTGCCAAGCTTGCCTTCCACGCCAAGGAAAGTCCCATCCGGACATGGGACGAAGTCTTCAATCTTGTATCTTCATATTCTTGGAGTCCAGCGGACGATGATAGTCCGGCTGTCCGGACACCCCCTAGTCCAGGACTCCCTTAGTAGCCCCTGAACCAGGCTTCAATGACGACGAGTCCGCCGCGCATATTGTCTTCGGCATTGCAAGGCAGGTTCCTCCTCCGAATACTTCATAGAAGATTTTGAACACAAGGATAGTGTCCGGCTCTGCAAAATAAATTCCACATATCACTGTAGAGAGAATAATATTTACACAAATTCAATCTGCTGACATATTCCGTGGCGTGACATCACACCACGGCCAAGCCTTTATTCGAATCGTTTTTACTGTCCCACCTCAGCGCGTTTAGCGAGGCGGTTTCCTTGGCACGTCTTGTCAAAGCAGAGATCGTGTCCCCTTATTCTGGGATTCTCATCAATACGGGCGTGGGTAACCCAACCGCACCATTGATTATGACGCTTGGGAGATAAGCGAGTTTTACCAGGCTGGTGGGAACGCATAGCTTCGTTTGTCCATATAAGGGGATAAGGATCCACCTATTTACCTACGCCTTCTTCCTCCTTTGCTCATCCATTTCCGCGCACTCGAGCTCCAGGGCCCAAGTCCGCACATCCCACCTCAACCTTCTCCAGCCATGTCCGGAGTGAGAGGCAAGTGGATGGCCTTCTCCATCACGGAGGGGCACATCAAAAAGCTGCGGAAGGTCGGATACTTGTCCAACGACATCGCGCATTGGCTCCCCGACAAGGGGCAGCTCATCCCCACCCCCAGGCCCCATGAGAGGGTGGTGTTCCTCACCCACTTCCTCCGCGGACTAGGTTTTCCACTTCACCCATTTGTCCGGGGGCTCATGTTCTACTACGGCATGGATTTCCACGATGTGGCCCCGAATTTCATCCTCAACATCTCGGCGTTCATCGTCATGTGCGAGGCCTTCCTCTGCATCCAGACCCACTTCGGCTTATGGCTGAAGACCTTCAATGTCAAGCCAAAGGTAGTAGGCGGCCGTCATGCGGAGTGCGGAGGTGCCATGGTGGGCAAGATGGCCAAGGTCCTATGGCTCGAGGGCTCCTTTGTGGAAAGAGATGGGCTTGACGTGGGGTAATTCAGAAGAGCTGACTGGACTCCAAACCTACGTAGTCCAGGTCATGCTCATCCGTCGGATCCTCCCGTGCCAATAACGGGCCTGCAGCTTGTGGGAGTTTGATCCGGCACAGCACCAAACCTTGAGCAGGCTCTTCGACACTACATACGAACATGCCTGGAAGGTGCTGTTCAAGGGCGCTGAGGCTCCCGCATCCTCTACCAAAGATCGCGGATTCAGCTCACATCGTCAAGCCAGCAAGGTAAGCTATTTTACCCTTTACGGGACTCTTGTTTCCATAGTTTGACTCTATGCGGGATCTAAACTCCCTTACCTTTGACAGGCTTGGCAGGAGACGTCTGGGCAGGTTAACTGTCCGGCTCCCTTGCCAGAAGACCCAACGGACGCCCGATTGGCGGGGCTGCTGGTTCCGGCACCTCACGTGGTGCCGGTGAAGAAGGCCAACGAGAAGGCCACGGGAACTCGAAGGAGTTCCCGGCGCCAGGTGTTGTCGGACTCATCGTCCGATGACTCCGAGGCGGACTCCTCCGCGAAGACGAGGAGGAGGAAAAAGAGGCCTCTCCCCCAGCGGGGGGAGAGAAGAAAAGGAAGGCCGCCCCAACTGGGGAGGCCGGAGAGTCCAAGAAGGGAAGGACCCTCCCTCCGGACTACTCTACCAACGCCGACGACGGCGAAGAGGAGTGGCCACCAAGGGCTAAGCCCTTGGCGAAATCGTAATTGTCCGGATACCAGAATAACTCATGGCATTTCATTTGTCGCGCAGTATCTCCTAACGCCGAATATAACCCTGCAGCCCGCCCAAGGACGAGCTCGACGCTTCAACGAGCGGCTCCCTGGATTCGTCGGACGTGAATAGCACCTCACTTCCGGCTGCCTCCTCTCCTCGCACTGCGGGTGACGCCGAGGTGGGGTCCCAGAAGGGGCCCAGTCAGGAGGAGGTGGTCCAGAAGGCGCCGCAAGGCAACCTCCCGGACTACAGGCGTGAGGGGGATAAAACCCCAAAGGGCTCTAAGTCCGGCACTGGGCCGGACTCAGCACTGGAACCTTCAGTGGTTCCGGAGTCTGGCAGGCGGCCCCTTTGTAAGAAGGGCAAGACTGCGACACCGGTGACCTCCGTCCAACCGGAGGCACCGGATAATTTGCTGGAGGTGCTTAACGGCGCCTCCAACGACGAGGAGCACCGCATGTTATGAGTGTGGTGATCCAGAAAGTTCGGTCCGCCAAGAGCGGGCTGACTGAAGCATGTGCCAGCCTTCTAACAGGCTTTGAGGTATGTATTTAAGATATGTAAAAATATTACCGCATAGACAGTAGCCCCTGATGCTCAGTTTGGTGTTCGGAAAGAAAAGCCGAACTGAGGATCTAAAAAGATGTACGCAGGAGTCTAACATAAGTATGTCAATATGGGAATGCATGCTGCGCTGCTGACCTCTGCTGCACTGACTGCGGAGGTCAATGCATTGAAGCAGAGCCTCGAGCGGTCCGAGAACAAGCTCAGATTTGCCAAAAAGCAGCTCGAGGACAAGGAAGGTAAGTAATACCTTATGGAAGTATATAAAAGATGTGGTTGCAAAAAAAATGACAGGAATAACGTGAGTATTGCAGGGGCCACGAACGAGGTGGCGACCCTGAAGGAAGCGGTGTCCAAGGCCGAAAGCAATGCAGCCGCGGAGCGCACCGAGCGAGAGAAGCAGGAGGCGCGGGTGGCGGAGGTGCGGCAAGACCTCCAGGCTCTCATGGAAAAACACGAGAGTTTGGAGCGTGACTCAAAGACTCGAGAGTCCGAGCTCGCCTCGGCCCTTGAGAGCGCCAAAGCCGCTAAGGCCAAAGCCCAAAAAGCCCTCCAGGAAATTGAGGCAATGAAGAAGATAGCGGCGGGTAAGGCATTCTTTATGCAAAGCAAGCACGTGAAAGTGAATTACTTGTTACTTACCCGAATCCAGAGCTCTCCAGGAGCATTCGCAGATCTGCCCCGCAGTGTGTCCGACGCTGCCGCATTCTACCGGGTCGAGGAAGGGAGCTCGACGGAGAAGGTGTTCTGGTCTCAATATGCTGAGGCCGGACACCCGGTGCCCTTGAGCGACCAGCTGAAGCAGCTGGTCGAGCTCCATAAGGTGGCCGAACAGGCCATGACGGTCCTCGTAGTTCGGTTGTGGCCTAAGGAAGCCATGCCTGGGAGCTACTTCGGGTTGGTGAGGCGGCTGGTGGACGCCTGTCCATGGATTGAAGTCGTCAAGCGCTCCGTCTGTATCGAAGGTGCCCGTAGGGCCCTTGCCCGTGCTAAAGTGCACTGGGGCAAGATTGACGCTCAGAAGCTTGTGACGGACAGACCACCGCCGAGCAGGGAGTATCGCAAGCCCGAGATGTATTATGAGGGCGTCCTGAAGGGTGCCCGCCTTATAGCGGGTGAATGCTCCAAAGATGTAATTTTTGAGTAAACTCGCATTTCTTATCTTGTACGCTGAAAACTTGTTCATATGCACTAAGCAACGCTTGTGAATTTAAAATATTACCTTCTGTGCGGCCGTTTATTAAATTTGAGAGATGGCGAGTCGTCAGCTTCTGCCCCCATGCCACGAGTGCTGGGGTGTTCGAGATAAACTTGAGCGCTCTTTTTCCCATTCTTGGGTCCTTCGAGAGAGGCGCTCAATGCAACGAACAAGGCAACCGGACTATAATGCTTGAACACTCTCACTTAGCCATAGAATTCTATAATTTTAAATTTGGCGAAGCCCCTAGTATTTGGAAGACCAATTTCGGGGCGCTATCCATGCCTAGGCCGGACAAAGCCGACTCGTCGCTCTAAGCGGCATAAGTCTTTAGGGACTCGAAAACCTCTCGAACAGCGACCGGCTCTCAACCTATCATGATGGTCAGTTTTAGCTTTCTCCACTGAGGTGCTTAACCCAGCTCAACCGGGGCACAATCGCAGTGGTTCTCCCAGCGCTACCTTAGCCGATATAACGGAACGAAGGTACCAAAACATGCGAGCCGGGTAAACTCAACTATTGACCCAAGACATGATTCGGAGACGATGCATATAATGCTATAAGTTCGGGGTGCCGCACTTGTGAAAGTGTTCAGACTTATCACACCATATTTTGGGGTACTTAAGCCCCTGGTGTATTTGGTCGTACCAAAGTGTACGGGTGCAACATGTCATAAGTGAACATATATAGATAAAAAAGGAATGCAATAATAGGCAAAAGCTATGCATTGTTTATTTAAAAAGGCTGCGGTAAAAGCAGAATGATACAAATAGTGCGATAAGCAAGGGATGGGACTATTTGACATGTCCCCCTCCAGGAGCGAGCTGCGGGATGATATGTGAAACAAGTATACTGCTCGTTATAGAGACCACCTGGACACTCGACGTAGCTTTCCGCTCCCCTGGCTGTTGCATCGTGTGTTCGGCGATTCTACTGCTGGACAGGGCTTCTTGAGAACGGAGTCCTGAAAAGAAGGGAAAAAAAGAATGACACATTATGCAGCCCCTGGTGCGGTTGAGCCTCATTCTGGGCCTGCTGTGGTCGCGCCCCTCCCCCTATGCCCATGGTATTTCCAGAGCGTAATTATGTACGCGTAGTACTGGTTTCGCAATTTCGCGACAGCTGGGGTTGGGGCCGCATTTCTACGCGTGCTCGAAACGTGCCAAGCGGTCTTGTTGTAGGTTACTCCGGGCGCGCTTGACGGTGTCCGGACGTTTAATAGCCGGACTCGAGAATTGCCTTGAGAGGCTGCTTTGTACTTCCGCCACGAGGGCCGCCGTATGCTCCTCCGTTCGAAGAGAGCGTTCAGTGTTTCCGTTGACCGTAATGACTCCTCGGGGGCCTGGCATCTTGAGCTTGAGGTATGCGTAGTGCGGCACCCCATTGAACTTTGCAAATGCGGTTCGTCCGAGCAGTGCGTGATAGCTGCTGCGGAACGGGAGTATGTCAAAGATTAACTCCTCTCTTCAGAAGTTATCCGGGGATCCGAAGACCACTTCAAGTGTAACTGAGCCTGTACAGTTGGCCTCTACACCTGGTATGACGCCTTTAAAGGTCGTCTTTGTGGGTTTAATCCTTGAGGGGTCTATGCCCATTTTGCGCACTGTATCCTGATAAAGCAGGTTCAGGCTGCTGCCGCCGTCCATCAGGACTCTAGTGAGGTGAAATCCGTCAACGATTGGGTCTAGAACCAATGCGGCGAATCCGCCATGGCGAATGCTAGTGGGGTGGTCCCTTCGATCAAAAGTGATCAGGCAGGAGGACCACGGATTGAACTTTGGGGCGCCTGGCTCCATTGCATATACGTCCCTTAGTGCACGCTTCCGCTCCCTTTTGGGTATGTGGGTTGCGTATATCATGTTCACCGTCCGCACATGTAGGGGGAAGCCCTTCTGTCCTCTATTGTTTGGCGGCCGGGGCTCCTCCTCGTCGTCGCTATGCAGCCCCTTGTCATAGTTTTCGGCATTTAACTTGCCTGCCTGCTTGAACACCCAACAATCCCTGTTGGTGTGGTTGGCTGGTTTTTCGGGGGTGCCATGTATCTGGCACGAGCGATCGAGTATTCGGTCCAAATTGGACGGGCCCGGAGTATTTCTTTTGAATGGATTTTTCTGTTGACCGGGTTTAGAGCCTCTGAATCCGGCATTGACTGCCGTATCGTCAGCATTATCGCCATTAATGCGGTGCTTGTGCTTGTTGCGACGCGACCTGCCGTTGCTGTCCTTGGTATCCGAATTACCAGGGCTCTTGGTCATGTTGTTACTACGAGCTAGCCAGCTGTCCTCTCCCGCGCAAAAGCGGGTCATGAGTGTTGTGAGGGCTGCCATGGATTTCGACTTTTCCTGTCCTAGGTGCCGGGCAAGCCACTTGTCGCGGATGTTATGTTTGAAGGCTGCAAGGGCCTCTACATCCGGACAGTCGACGATTTGATTTTTCTTGGTTAGGAACCGTGTCCAGAATTGTCTGGCCGATTCCTCTGGCTGCTGAATTATGTGGCTTAGGTCGTCGGCGTTTGGTGGTCACACATAACTGCCCTGGAAATTGTCGAGGAATGCGGCTTCCAGGTCTTCCCAACAACCAATTGACTCTGCTGGCAAGCTGTTAAGCCAATGCCGAGCTGGTCCTTTAAGCTTGAGTGGGAGGTATTTGATGGTGTGTAGGTCATCACCGCGGGCCATGTGGATGTGAAGGAGATAGTCCTCGATCCAGACCGCAGGATCTGTTGTGCCATCGTATGATTCAATGTTTATGGGTTTGAAACCCTCAGGGATTTTATGATCCATCACTTCATCTGTGAAGCATAGTGGGTGTGCGGCGCCTCTGTATTGGGCTATATCACGACGCAGCTCAAATGAGCTTTGTCTACTGTGTTCGGCCCGGCCGGAATTGCCATATCCGGCGTGACGGTTATCGTCACGTGTAGTGGGGCGCCCACGTGATCCGTAGATCCATCTTGTTTGCCTTGCCCTGTCCTCCAATATATCTCGCAGGTCTGGCGCACTTCCCCATGCCTTGGTATTTTTGAGCGGCGCCGGGGTGCGGCTTGAGGGGAGGGCCGAGAGGCCTCTCTGTCGCGGCCACGAGGTGGCCGGTCGGCCGCATCATGCGCTGGTGATGTAGGTTTAGGTGCTTCCTCCTCTAATCGGGGTAGTAGCCTGCGTTTTGGATAGGTCTTGGAGGGGCGTTCGAGTTCGTACTCTTCGGCCGCCAGGACTTCAGTCCATCTGTCGGCTAGCAAATCTTGGTCAGCTCTAAGTTGTTGCTGCTTTTTCTTGAGGCTGCTTGCCGTGGCCATAAGCCTGCGTTTGAAACGCTCCTGTTCGACGGGATCCTCAGGCATGACAAATTCGTCGTCGTCGAGGCTTGCCTCGTCTTCGGAGGGAGGCATGTAATTATCGTCCTCTACCTCTCTGTCTGCCGCTCTTTCATGAGGGCTGTCTTCTCCATCCTCCTGTGCTGAATCCTGCTGGAGGGGGTTGTCTTCGGCACTGTCCGGGGTGTTATTGTCTCCCATACCAGAATCACCGTTTTTGCTATGGCGGGATTTAGAGCGGCGCTGCTGATGCCGGCGCTTAGGCTGTTTCTTGGAGGGGTCATCCTCCGTTGTTCCATCGCCATTCCCATCTTTTGGGATGTCCACCATGTATATGTTGTATGATGAGGTGGCCTTCCAGTGCCCTGTAGGTGCTGGTTCTTGGTCGTCTCCTGCATCGTCGTCCATACCATCGATGTCTTCGGAGTCGAAGTCGAGCATGTCGGTTAAATCATCGACAGTGGCTATGCAGTGGGTGGTGGGTGGGCTTCGAATTTCTTCGTCGTCCGCATCCCAACCTTCCTGACCATAATCCGGTCAGGGCTCTCCTGATAAAGAGAGAGACTTTAGCGAATTCAGGATGTCGCCAAAGGGCGAGTGCTGAAAGATGTCTGCGGCAGTGAGCTCCATGATTGGCGCCCAATCAGATTCGATTGGCAGGGGCGCGGAAGGTTCGGAGTCCGGAGAGGAGTCCGGCACCTTAGAGTCACGAGCTTCGCAATGGATAGGGTTGGTGTTCGGCTCAATCACCGTAGAGATAGCAGCCCCCGAGGCGGTATCCAGCCACCCGTCCTCAATCGGCGCAGTCGGCTCCGAGCTAAGGGTCGGAGCGGACACTTGGGCGGCCTCCAGGGCACTGTCCGGCGGTAGAGCTAGATCATGCCCATCGTGACAGTGCGGCACGCTTGGCTGTGGCTCGAACCCGTCAAAGATCAAGTCTCCACGGACGTCAGCCGTATAGTTCAAACTTCCAAATCTGACCTGATGGCCAGGGGCGTAGCTTTCAATCTGCTCCAGATGGCCAAGCGAATTGGCCCGCAGTGCAAAGCCGCCGAATACGAAGATTTGTCCGGGGAGAAAAGTCTCACCCTGGACCGCATCGTTGTTGGTGATCGGAGGAGCCATCAGGCCTAAATATGACGACACAGAGGAACTCTCAATGAAAGCACCAATGTTGGTGTCAAAACCGGCGAATCTCGGGTAGGGGGTCCCGAACTATGCGTCTAGGCGAATGGTACCAGGAGACAAGGGACACGATGTTTTTACCCAGGTTCGGGCCCTCTCGATGGAGGTAAAACCCTACTCCTGCTTGATTAATATGATGTGGGTAGTACAAGAGTAGATCTACCACGTGATCAGAGAGGCTAAACCCTAGAAGCTAGCCTATGGTATGATTGTTGTTTGTCCTACGGACTAAAACCCTCCGGTTTATATAGGCAACGAAGAGGGTTAGGGTTACACAGAGTCGGTTACAATGGTAGGAGATCTATATATCCGTATCGCCAAGCTTGCCTTCCACGCCAAGGAAAGTCCCCTCCGGACACGGGACGAAGTCTTCAATCTTGTATCTTCATAGTCCAGGAGTCCGGCCAAAGGTGATAGTTTGGCTATCCGAACACCCCCTAATCCAGGACTCCCTCAGTTACATTTTCATGTTGTATTGTCCGATGGAGCACCATAACCTTCGCCTTCATTTCTCCTAGGCTCCTGAACAACATAGCAAATGTCTGATAGTCTGGTTTCAAAACCACGCATATCTTAACGACATCGAACAATGTCTCTCCTTGTTTCACAAAGTGTCTCTGTTAGGGAATGGACTTGTGTCTGGAGCACAGATACAACATTGTTTTGAGCTTGCATATCTTGATCATGAGGCAGTTTGGACGAGATTGCCTTAACAACCAACCCAGTATTACGCAGGAACGTGCTTTTGGCACTGTTAGTGGACAGGTACTGACCCACTGCAGCAAGAGCTGACATTGCGGTTATAGTTGCCTTGCCACCATCAGAAGGTGGCGGTTCCACCATACTTTCCATAGCTTGCTGAAAAGTTGAGTTTTTACATTAGTAGTACCAGAACAGAAGATATTAAGGAGGCAGCAAAAACAAACAAAATAGCTTTGGTCTATATACAGAACTTATTCTGATGAACCCATGTAGAATATTAGTTGTATTTTATTGCAAAGTAGATAATAAAACCAGGTTCCAAACATATGACCATGTACCATCGTTAATGTATTGTCTATTTCTTCACATTGTAATGAGGGCTAAGGATAAACAGACAAAGTCTATAATACAATAAGCATAGTATGACATCATTCATATCACAAAACAACTGGGAACAGACAAACAGGCAATTGTAATGTTGTGTGGGCAAGTCCAGCACGGAACTAGATTATAGGTCAAGATCAAAGGAACATCACTCCTCTCTTTTAAACCTTGTAAGGTGCAATGATACGCTAAGACAATTGTGTATAAAATTGAAAAGAGTAATAGACATTGGCTACAAACCATGCAGTTCAAGGCAGAAGTCAGAGTAAGTAGTAGTTAAAAGGCATGAGGATTAAGGACTTACAACAATGGCTTTGACTGGTGTAGTCATGCCCTTCTTCTTGCTGGTGTGACAGTCCTTGAAGATTTCCACAACATTTGGTTCAGGTACTTTTTGGTCCTTGCAGGCTTTCCTCTGCAATTGGAACAAGTCAATATAGATCTCATAATATGGTACAGTGAAAGAGTGAAACAGCAGGTAATTACAAGAGCCTCACAATGTGCAATATAGCTACGAGATCCTATCGTCTGTTGGAATTTCACTTTCGTGCGGTTGGCCTTGTTCTTTGAACAGTTCACCTACAAGAAGATAGATTTGTGTGGCACATGCGTAAATAGGACTTCAACATGTGATCTGATCACATATATATAATGTACCTGATACTTCGGTTCAGACCAGTGTTTAACGAGGCCTCTCAAATCTTCATCCGATATATTTTCCACTGGAGATGTTTGGGCAAGTTCACTGTTAGCCTTGCCTTCAAAGTGAATTTTCCTCAAGTTATACCGATACTGTCGCAAAGCAGACTTGAAAACATGGGTGCAAGCTTGTCTGGTTGCATCATCTTGGCTATCCAACTTGAACCTCATATGTTAAAAATTATGGGAGTCTCATTATCAGCAACCTAGAAAGTATGGGACGGAGCAAGATGATATTACTAGTTTCCATACATAACCATACTTACAGATAAATGGTCGAGGAAGGTGTTGAACTGGGTATCGTCTTTGTCATTCCTGTACTGAATCCATGTTGGGGGGATACGTACATGACACCTAACGGCAACCGCCGCCTCTGATACTAACTTGGCTAACTCTGTAGCATCACGTGGCCTTTTTAAACCTACCTCAAAATGGATATTCATTCTTCCTCCTCTAGATTTAGTTAACCTATCGAGCATTATCCCTGATGTTTGTCTCCTCTTGCACCTAGGTGCTAGTCCAACAACGAACATAGGAAGTGTTAGTGTACATCAAACTGTGAGACTACATATAAAGAAGCATGTAACTGTAACTTGACTCCAGCAACTACCTTCTTGCCGTTGAAGCTCACAAGGTTCATCTGATCTTGCCAACTCATCTTGTGTCAAGAGTGCTTGGGAAGTAGTGTCCGGTTACAAGGGAGCTTGGGAATGTGCTGCTAGCTCAGTTGACGCATGAGTAACTCGTGCAGCTGGTACCTATAGTACTGTGGAAGGTGTTGCAAGAACTAGGGTTGTCTCTGCTTGTTTGGTGGCAGCTATTTGTTTCTGTTTGGCTTTTTCTATAGCTCGTGTACCACAGGATGCCCTGTTTGTAGAATTTCCGCTGGACTTTGACCTTCTTTTGCACCATCAGTACCAGCAGAATCTGCAGGATTCTTCTGCTTCCCATTCCCTGGCATTCTTTGTTTCTTCCTCTTTCTCTGTGCCATGTTAAGTCAAGCCGACAAGAAAAACAAATAACAATTTAGTTCTTCCGAACAAATTGATGCGTGATACAGACGAACCGAACTTTGATGTTAGACAACCACATGATAGGAGGATGTAATATGTATGAAAAACAAGACGGAAGAGATAACTAGAACTATGATGTGTAAACTAAGCAGAAGACATTTCACTAAATTAGAAGCAATGCAATGAAAGGTAGACACCATATGAAAGATGCTACAAATATCGCTCTGCCAAGTTAACAGTGTCTCATCATAAATGGCGTTTAAACAAATGTGAAGCAGCACAAGAAATAAATCATATGCAAGATGCAAACAACATCACAGTACCAAGTTAGAGGTCTCTCGTCATTAGTGCCATTGCATATTCATAGCAGTGCATATTCACAGCTTATGATGTGTAAACTAAGGAGAAGGCATTTAAACAAATTAGAAGCAATGAAAGCTAGACACCATACGAAAGATGCAATGAATATCACTCTACCAAGTTAAAACTGTCTCGTCATAAGTGCCATTTCAACAAATTAGTAGTACAAGCTAGAAAAGAATGCGAGATGTAACCTATATCACACTCCCAAGTCAAACGTGTCTTATGATAAGTGATTGTTGCAGGTTACGAAACAGTAGTAATTTGATGTAAGAACATGATGTTATAGACAGATATTGTATGTTCTAGAAATAGGAACACGTGTCTTATTCACAAGTATAATGTGTAAAGTAAGCAGATGGAATTCAACAAAATTAGAAGCAATACAAGCTAGACGTCACACATAACATGCAACCACATATAATAGTGCCAAGTTAGAGGGAGCACCGGTGATGGTGCACTAGGGGAGATGTGCTCATCATCAACACAGCTACGTTGAGTGTCTATGCATGTGTTGTCTTGCAAATCATCTTGGGGGGATGGAGGAGTAGAATCTGTAGAGGCCCTCCGTTTGGAAGGAGCACCTTTATCTGCTGCCTTTCTAACTTCCTTCTACTTTATTGATTTTGAATTGTCAAGTAAAACCACAAGAAAGAGCAATAAAATTCTCTCTTCAGAACTCATTCATGCATGATACTAAAGGTGTCTCGTCATATTGATTGATGCGGGATACAAAAAACAATAGTTTCATGTAAGGACATGCTTAATAGACAGATGTACTATGTACTAAATATAGGAAGGCATGTCACATTAACAGGTATAATGTATAAGCTAAGCAAAATAGCACATGCAGTTTAACCAAATTGAAAGAATTACAATCTAGACACCATATGCAACATGCAACCACATATCGCGCTGCCAAGTTAGAGAAAGCACCTGCGATGCTAGTGTAGGGGAAATGCGGTAATCAACTATAGAGCTACATTCACTCTCTTCATCTAGCCTTGATGTTTCTTGAGAATCATGTCGGGAGGCTGACGGTGCATTCTTTAAATGAGGAGTAGTACACTTGCCTGACTGCCTCATCATAAGTGATTGATGAGGGATACACAAGAACAATAGTTTGATGTAATAACATGGTTAATAGACAGATGTACTAGTATGTACCAAAAATAGAAAGGCATGTCATATTCAAAGGTATAATGTGTAAGCTAAGCAGATGCAATTTAACCAAATTGTAAGCAATACAAGATAGACATCCGGCTGGAGTGGTGAGCATGATCATCTAGGACCTGAGAGCCTGGTGGGAGGCAGGCTGCTTCGCCACCAATATGGCTTTTTAGTTGGCTTCTAGGTGATGCATGTATGTGTTGGTCTTGTCACTGGCCCGGCCAGTGCCCTGACTAGCTATTTGTCTTATGGTGCTCATGGGATGGTGGTTCATGTAAAAAATATCTTTCCTTATCTTAATAAAGACTGACTTCAGCCTTTCGAATACAAGCTAGACACCATATGGAGCATGCAACCACATATGACACCGCAAAGTTAGAGCAAGCACCTGGGATGGTGGTTCATTGTGAGCAAGGTCATCAACTCCAGAGCTACGTTTACCATCTCCATCTGCTGACACTACACCCTTTATAGCGCTGTAACATGCCTTGCCTACCCGCATACCAAGCTGGAGCAACTTCTCTTTTTTCTGCTTCTCTCGAGGCAGACTCTGAAATACCCTTGGATAAAAACACAATAGTGAGACTATGGGGGAAGTGTGTGCACAACTAGTGCACTGTAAAAGTAGCAGATAGCAGGTGGCTGAAAAATAAATGACAGGAGACATATGTTAGCTCTACAACATCGCATGGCAAACAAAATTAGATTCTACTCTGTATGATTTTGTAATATATGAGCACATGGAATGCATGTACTCCTCCAGCACACCACCACATGTGGTCATATCAAGATAACAGTCGACTGAAAATAAATAGGTCAGTAGATTTTTTTATGAACCGTCCGATCTATAAGGAATGGGCAGATGGCCTTCGTCTACCTCCCGCCAGTCACTGTTGATGATGTTTCTCGAAGCGCCAGCGACCACTGGCCCAGACCCCTGCCTCCGCCGCCCCGCCCTCCCCTTGACCTCACACCACCGCCATGCTTGGCACTACCCCCAGGCTATCCATTTAATCCCGGCCGACCTCTAGATCAGGCGCCAGTAGCTCTATGCCCCACACGCCCCTAAGATAAACACCGAGGCGCTGCTTCCCCGGCGTAATAGGCGGACTAGCGCTTGTTACGCTGGGGAATGCTTCCTTTAATTGAGAATCAACTGACTAGGAATTGAAATCCAGGGGGGCGACGAACCTCTAGCTAAGGTGAAATAGTATATGAGGAGAAACCTTGTGCATCGCCAGTTACTAGTAACATCTACTATCAGGAAGAAGCGGTCAACTAGTGTCTTCTGTGGGATGAATACCGTTCAAGCAAACACATAAGATTTGAACGAATAAGGGAAGAGGAGTACCATTTCCGGTTGCCAGTGTTGTGTCCTCCAGATGTCGCAACGATTTTCATCTTCTTACCGGGGGAACCGATGCTTTGGAGGAGGGTGAAGCCTTGGACGAACCGATATGTCCATTTTGCATCATGCTTTTATATCGATATTTATTGCATTATGGGCTGTTATTTCACATTATGTCACAATACTTATGGCTATTCTCTCTTATTTTACAAGGTTTACATAAAGAGGGACAATGCCGGCAGTTGGGATTCTGGGTTGGAAAAGGAGCAATTATTAGAGACCTACTCTGCACAGCTCCAAAAGTCCTAAAAATCCACGAAAGTCATTTAGGGAATTAATAAAAAATATTGAGCGGAAGAAATACCTCAAGGGGGCCACCCACAGTCCACGAGGGTGGGGGCGCGCCCTACCCCCCTAGGCGCGCCCCCTGCCTCGTGGGCCACTTGGCAGCCCTCCGGTGCCCATCTTTTGCTATATGAAGTCTTTTACCCTGGAAAAAATGATAAGCAAGCTCACGGGATGAAACTCCGCCGCCACGAGGAGGAACCAATCTAGGGCTCCGACGGAGCTGTTCTGCTGGGGAAACTTCCCTCCGGGAGGGGGAAATCATCACCATCGTCATCACCAAATGATCCTCTCATTGGGAGGGGGTCAATCTCCATCAACATCTTCACTAGCACCATCTCCTCTCAAACCCTAGTTCATCTCTTGTATCCAATCTTTGTACCAAAACCTCAGATTGGCACCTGTGGGTTGCTAGTAGTGTTGATTACTCCTTGTAGTTGATGCTAGTTGGTTTATTTGGTGGAAGATCATATGTTCAGATCCTTAATGCATATTAATACCCCTCTGATTATGACATGAATATGCTTTGTGAGTAGTTATATTTGTTCCTGAGGACATGGGTGAAGTCTTGCTATTAGTAGTCATGTGAATTTGGTATTCGTTCGATATTTTGATGAGATGTATGTTGTCTCTCCTCTAGTGGTGTTATCTGAACGTCGACTAAATGACACCTCACCATTATTTGGGCCTGAGGAAGGCAATGGGAAGTAATAAGTAGATGATGGGTTGCTAGAGTGACAGAAGCTTAAACCCTAGTTTATAAGTTGCTTCGTAAGGGGCTGATTTGGATCCATATGTTTCATGCTATGGTTAGGTTTACCTTAATACTTCTTTTGTAGTTGCGGATGCTTGCAATAGGGGTTAATCATAAGTGGGATGCTTGTCCAAGAAAGGGAAGTACCCAAGCACCGGTCCACCCACATATGAAATTATCAAAGTAACGAACGTGAATCATATGAGCGTGATGAAAACTAGCTTGACGATAATTTCCATGTGTCCTCGGGAGCGCTTTTCTCATTATAAGAACTTGTCCAGGCTTGTCCTTCACTACAAAAAGGATTTGGCCACCTTGCTGCACCTTATTTACCTTCATTGCTTGTTATTCATTACAAATTATCTTATCACAAAACTATCTGTTACCTACAATTTCAGTGCTTGTAGAGAATACCTTACTAAAAACTGCTTGTCATTTCCTTCTGCTCCTCGTTGGGTTTGACACTCTTACTTATCGAAAGGACTACAATAGATCCCCTACACTTTTGGGTCATCATGAACCCATGGCAAAATTGTTGATTGTGTTGTGGTGGCCATCTGCCGGTGGAGGGGAAGCAGATCCAAGGCGGCGAAGGACGGCGTAGCAGGAACAGCTCCAGTGCGTTGGACGGTGGCGGAGTTGGAGCGGCAGCGGTGAGGCACAGGACGGGGTGGTTGAATTGGCTCAAGTACAGACGGCTCGGCGTCGGCTTCAGCCATGGAGGGTGTTGCAGTTGAGGTTGCGGTGGACGACGACGTTGGGGTATCGGCTCCGGCGTGATGGAGGAGGGCGGCGGTTGATGGGTGGGATGGGGTGGCAGACGGAGGACGCTGGGGTTTTGCGGCTGGTGGAGAGGAAGTTTTTGCGCCCATGGAGTATGAATAGGGAATCACACGGGTGGGCGGGGGGGAGGGGAGCTAAGGGAGAACCATGTTTCGGTCTCGGACGCGCTTGTTTTTGGCTTTTTTGAATAGAAGATGGGACGCGCTTGTTTGAAATTTGGGGAAAGTACAAACTTTGCGCCCCTCTTAAATTTCGGACCTACTGCAGGCCGGGGGTAGGATGGTAATCCCAGGTGTCCCAAATAGTGGGCCGTGGCGATTTCAGCCACGCGCATGTGTGCTTAGGCGGCCATTGTGTATGAATGTTTTTCGGAGGCGGTTGTGTGGCGTCTAGATGAAGCTACAAACCTACCCTGGTTTAGACCATTGGACGTCGGGCTAGTAGGTTTGACGGGTCGGAGTTATTAGAAAGTAATTTCCTTGTACTACCAAACATTGTTCTAACACGGTTTCGGGCGAGTAGAGGCTCTTCTGGCGCTTCGTTCAAAAATTTGAAACACAAGCATTCACGTTTATAGTACTCTTAAACTTTGAGGATTGGCCTAAATAGACAACATTAAATTTGACCTTGTATGTTTGAAAACCTCATTAAATTATCAGCTTCTTTTTGAATTTTGACACTTGAAAATCTTATAACTACGATTATCTTGGAATGGAGGAGCTAAATTTGAATCTATTTTGTACACGACTACATATGCTATTATGTACAAAATCAGAGCAAAGATTGGTGCCCCCGTAATTTAGGTATGATTTACAAATGCCATGATATCGAATTCAAATAATTGAATGGACTTCATGTTGAATTCAATTTTTTTAAACCACCTTAAGTTGAATTCAAATGTATGCTAGTTCATAGGTAGCTATTTATAATGTTCATTGTGTAACTTTCGTATGTATAATGTGCTTTACACACACAACATGAACTATACTCAAGTTTATATTCGATTGCTAAAGCGATGCATTGTCTAGAGTTCAAAATACTAACTATGTGGATCAATTGTGTCGAATAATAACATAGACATGCTCAAATTTGATAGAATCAAGATGTCTGATGGATCAATGACCGTTCCTTACGCGAATTGCAAATATCATGATCCCATCCTAATATTTGGATACAATTTTTATCTTTAATCAGTGTGTACATCAGTCTTTTACGTGTAGTTTCACTCTCCACAGGTGGTCTCTCACACATGCTCACACACTCCCTCCCGAGGTGTCTTTCTCGCAGACATGCTCTCGATATAACCCTCCCTCCCTCTCGTAACCATTTACGACTGTTTTCACTAACCTTTATCACAAGCACTCTTCCTCTCACAAGCATACACAAGCACAATCCCCACCGACCCTTTCTACATATATATACCTGCCTACGTGTCTCCTGTACGCACATTATCTTTAGGCCTGTTTCTCACGCATTGTCTCACACCTCTCTTCCTAATCGACGAGTATGATTCTAGCAGAGCATTCTGTAGGATGCCCCTTAAAGTTAGGTTGAATGAATAGTAATATCAGAGATAAGGGGTTACCTTAGTCTGAGAACCTAGGGTTACAAATCCTAGCCGGCTTTGTCAGTGGAGACGGAGTCCTTCACAATTCTGCTATCTTTGTCTTGTACGACTAGTCATCCATGGGTCTCCCTAAAAGCGTCACGGGCCGACCAATTTGGCACAGGACAAAGCCGAATGAAGGGCCTCACCTCGACCCACCGGACCTCACGTGGTGACACACCCTCTGCCCCCACATCTCGTTATCTTCTCACACCCACACATACCAACACAGACACCAGACACAAAAAAATTCTCTAGGGGCCTCTATCACCTCCCCCCTTGCATATACACTCTCAAGGGAATCTCTCGCCGTGACGTCATATTCGTCTCTCTCTTTCTCTAGACTGCTCTCATTTCTCGTGCTATCTCTCCCACGCCCCCCCTGCCGGCCCCTCTATCCATGCCTCTCTCGAATACGTAATACACACATATACCTCTCTAGGCCTTGCCAAATGCATCAACGACACATTCATACATGTTACATCACGTACCCCATTGATCAAAAAAGCCCTCTCTTCACGTTTATTTTGCATACAACATTCCTTTTGAATAAAGTGTGGCCAAAAAATTATTTTAGAATTTCAACATATATACAACATTACAAAGTTATATGAGGAGTATGAACGCTAATTCGCATTGCATGGTGCCCACAATGATATTTATTCTGCACTGTGAATTTGTATATTTTTATACTATATATAAAGTTAGTCATAATAAAGAGAAACAAAGACCATCTCTCTCTCCATCGCATACCCCCTTCTAAGCCCCTTTCACGTACGCACACAAACTATCTCCAGGTCCTCTAAAAGTAAGCCCCCAGCACATTCACGCATGTTTCATCTTTCTCTCGCGATATATACAGTGATGATCATGAAGCGAAAGCACGATATGTAGGATTTCAGAATCCACTCATTACGGTCACCATTTATGTTTTGTGGTTATTATACAGTCACGGGCTCATCGTACAACTCTGTATTTGCTCAAGACACGACTAGTTGACCAGTTAAACGCTCCACGTGGCACCTCTAGTGTTGCATCACATTATTTCACTACCATTGGGCCCACCTATCGGCTTGTATCTACTCTACACTACACTCTTATAAAATATAACACTCTTATAAAACATAGAGTTGGTGATGATGGTGTTCCTGCCATCTTGTAATATAGGCCGTCCGATTTATATCTGACGGATAGGAAAGAAACTATGGCAATTTTGCAAAAAGGTACCCACACACCTCTCCACATTTGCAAATAAGGCCTTCCGTCATTCATCCTTTTCTCTCACCAGATAAACTAGTCATACAAATGCACCTTGATGTTACGTGCAACGCACGGGCATCTTGCTAGTAAGAATGAAAACAAACGACAAAAAAATATTGGACGGTGGTTCGAAGTGATGACCGCGGGCACAGCAGACAAGGTGGCCTTGTATTGGTATGTTGAGCCGTCTATTTTAACACACAGGAGTTGGTGTGGTGATTATACACACATGCACGCATGCACAAGAACTGCATGCACGCAACACTCACACAAACACATGCACCCATGCATGCACACAACACTCACACGTACACATGCAACCACGCACGCACGCAACACTCACACGCACACACGCACGTATGCATGCACACACTAGTACACCACACACTCTCACGCTCAAGTGCTCAACCTACACGTGCATGCGCACACATCAGGCCCTGACAGTCACATACACAACCAGGTGATTCCCGTGCACGGGTTGGAGTCTTGTCGCGCCTGCATAAATTTGTGTTTATCTGACCTTTTTCCTATGCGAACTAACATGTGGGACCCATGAGGAACGTGGTCAATTTAAGTAGTCAACATGGTGCCACACAGACTATTTGGCCGGTCAACAGAGTGCAATCCGATGCTGAACCGTGAGCAAGTGACTGTATAATCACCGCAAAACATATATAGTGACCGTGATCAGCTTATTCTAAAGTTCGGTGGCCATATGACGCTTTTCTCTCTGTAGGCCCTCCAAAACTACATCTCTACATGTTCTCACATGTTACATCTAACAACTATGCAATACAGCACTACTACACTCTAACACAATAAATCATATGTTTTTTTAGTTTTACTAGATATCATATTGTTACTTAATTGTTCAGTTTGCATACATTAAAATTGCCTTTGAAATGTATGGCCAGTATCATCTACCGTGCGGGAAAAATCCCGCTCTTTCCTGTTTAATCGAGTTTGTATCGATGGATTGTGCGAAACAACAAAACTATAGTACTATACAGTACAGGTGACAGTTCACTGGGCCGCCGTGTCGTGTACTCCTCCATCGTAAGAGTGGAGTGCTCGCTTTCATAAATCTTCTAGTCCCTTTCGCTGACATGTGGGACATCAAGCTACCGGGTCCACGTGCCATACCGAAATACAGTGCAGAGCAGCCCGGGTGAAGCACCCCAGTCATGGCGTCAGCGTAGTAATGAGCAATGAGGCGTCAAATCACAAAGCTGCACCTTTCCTGCAGTTAAGTTGGAGAGACGAAGTAATAATGCTAAAAAATAAGTTGGAGGGACAAAGCAACCATCATTTCACTCGTTGCTGAATCCGATTCTCCCTCATCTTCTTCAAGTTAACCGCGTGTTGCTTCTGCCGTTGTTCTGCCTCATGTGGGATGCAGATTGGCTTTGTAAAGCACTGACACGTGGGACCGCATGTTAGCAAACCGCGAGGACAACGTCCTCTAAAAATAAGAAACCTCCCCCACCATCCGCACGGCAAAATTACCTCCTTTTTACTAATCTTGATTCTATAATTTTTTAGATCAATATAATTGAGATTTGTATAGATAGCACACAGGAGCAAAACCAAGTGGTACGGTTAAGGGAATCCACAATGTGTAGCCAAATGTGAAAATAGCTTTTGGCATCGTGGGAACCATTGTGGAGGTGCTGCCAAAGCCAAAAAGATGGAACCGAAGCTCCCTGATTGATTGATTGATTGAAGGAATAGAAAAATGCAACGTCTCTCCTCTTTCTCCCGTGCTTGGACGAATGTACAGTATAGACCACAGAGTCTACTCCCCTGCCCCTTCTATCACAAGTCACAAAGCAGTGAGGCATCAAATCACAAAGCACGGACAAAGCAACCATCATTTCATTCTTCGCTGACTCCGCTTCTCCATTGTCTTCTTCAAGAAACCACCTCACCGCACTAAGCTGGACGGACGACGCTATTGTGTACTAATAGTACAAGTACATTTACGCATCCTTTGGTTCAACAGACTTCCTGGATGCAAATAAGGTTATTGTCTCGTCTTGCAGGCGGCACTTGTAAATGACTTACCGTGGTCTCCCTCAATGGTGTTCTCCGTCAAACGCACTTCGCCAAACCACAATGTTCGAGATATCGTCGACGTCACAGCAATGGGGAAGGAAGTCAAATATAGTTACTACCTCCATTTTTTGTACACAAGGCCAGTATATCAAATTTACAATTTGCAAAAGGCCAGTAACACTAATCGAGGCAAAATTGATGGGGTTTGCCTCGTACTAGCAACCAAGGACATTAATATACCCTGCATGCATGCGGAAGTGAGAAGGTTGGTTTGCATGGCGCTGCATTAATCAAGCGATGAGGAGTGAGATGATTAGCTCTTTGGGATTTGGAGAAAAAATACGCATTAATTGACATGTCAAATGAGGATTTGTATCGATTAATCCCATGAAGAAAACCCCGCCTTTCTTTTTTAACACTAGTACTCCTAGTATGTACGTACTTATCCTGTTTGGGTCTAGGCCTTGCATTGCCATACTTCGCCACACATTTTGCCTAGCTTGCCTAAAGTTTTGAAAATGAAAAGGAGGTACACTTGCACACGGCTGTCGCGGTCGCACCGCACCCTCACACGGTCGCTCCTGCACGCCGCGGTCGCACCGCACCCTCACAAAGTCGCTCCTGCACGCCGCAAACCCAACCAAGGGAACGCACCCTCACTGACACGTGTTGTCACATGTGAACAAACCAAACTCAGCCATCCTACCGCTAACACATAATTTTCGTTCATAGTGTATGTTTATCCAACCGCATGTTGGGGAGTATCCGTACGGCCCGTGCGGTGGTCTGTTGGGGAAGAAGAAGAGGTGACGAAGAAGGGTTAGGAGACGTAGGATATTCATCCAACCGCCTGAAATGGTAGACTGTCCCAAATGATGAAAGTTAGGCGACTTGCATAACAATATATGTTTTTACACAACAAAAGATCCATAAAAACAACAACATAAAGGAAAAACTATTTCTGCTTGCGGAACAAGATGGCCTCGTCATCTTTGGCTGCCGGCACGAACCAGCCGTAGCTACCGATGTGTGTCTCCGCACCGTGGTTGTCCTCGGCCTCCAGCTACTCGTTCACGCGGAGCGTGCGGGCGCTCTGCATGGACGAGAGCACCGCCTGGTTCAAGTCGAGGACGTCCGGTTCCGCCTGCAGGAGGGCCTCGATGGCAGCGGCATCCGCGCGCTCCGAGTTGAGTTGAGCCTCCGCCGCCCGGTTCAAGTCCAGGACATCTGGTTCCGCCTGTAGGAGGGCCTCGATGACAGCGGCATCCGCGTGCTCCACATCGAGTTGAGCCTATGACGCCCGGTTCAAGTCCAGGACGTCCGATTCCGCCTGTAGGAGGGCCTCGATGGTAGCGGCATCCGT
>NC_041385.1:252612993-252645559 GCF_002162155.2 Triticum dicoccoides
CTCTGCATGGACGAGAGCACCGCCTGGTTCAAGTCGAGGACGTCCGGTTCCGCCTGCAGGAGGGCCTCGATGGCAGCGGCATCCGCGCGCTCCGCGTTGAGTTGAGCCTCCGCCGCCCGGTTCAAGTCCAGGACATCTGGTTCCGCCTGTAGGAGGGCCTCGATGACAGCGGCATCCGCGTGCTCCACATCGAGTTGAGCCTATGACGCCCGGTTCAAGTCCAGGACGTCCGATTCCGCCTGTAGGAGGGCCTCGATGGTAGCGGCATCCGTGCGCTCTGCCTCAAGTTGAGCCTCCGTCGCCCGGTTCACATCCACAACATTCGGTTCCGCCTGCAGGAGAGCCTTGATGGCAGCGGAATGCGCGTGCTCCGCGTTGAGTTGAGCCTCTGCCTCCTGGTCCTCCTTTAGTATCGCCAGGTTGAACCGCTGGTCCTCCTGCACCATGGGGGACTCGGACGCAGGCACGAAGTCGACGTCCATCGTCTCATACCAATCGGGGGCCTTCGGCGCCGTAAACTCCGCCATGAACATTGGATCGGCTTCCTCCTCCTCGTAGCTTGGCTCTAGAGAACTCGGGGATTGGCCCGCCGTAAAGCGAGCTTGGGAACGGAGGTCTATGACGCAGCGCTCCAGCGTCAGCGTCTTGTAGTACATGATCTTGCGGTGCGCCATGGCTTTCCGGTGAACTAGGGGACGCTTGATGTGGGATAGGGGATCGAAAGGTGGGGGAATGTGCTAGAGATTAGGTGTGGTTTTGGGGTAGTGGCTGGTGTAGGCCGAGCAGCGAACGTTCTGGCGTGAATAGTGGTTCTGGTGACGACCGATTAATCGGTTTTGACTGTACATCGCTCTTCTCACGTTCGCATTGCACCCCGGCACACTGGACCCTCCACGTCGCTCACCGAATGGAACGCGCTTCGTCTTGCATTTTCGCTCGCTTGTGGGACCGCAGTTGAGAAAAAACCGATGTCCCTCCCCCTCCCCCGCCCGCGTCATTTATACTACTGCTACATCTTGAGCTTGCGTTGGTTTTCCTCGAAGAGGAGAGGGTGATGCAGCAAAGTGTAGCGTAAGTATTTCCCTCAGTTTTGACAACAAAGGTATCAATCCAGTAGGAGGCTCCTCAAAATTCCCACGCACCTACACAAACAAACTGAGAACTTGCAACCAACGCAATAAAGGGGTTGTCAATCCCTTCACGGCCACTTGCGAAAGTGAGATCTAATAAAGATAGTATGATAAGATAAATATATTTTTGGTATTTTGTAATATAGATGCAAAAATTAAAGATGCAAATAAAGGTAGATTGAAAGCAAATATGATAAGAGATAGACCCGGGGGCCATAGGTTTCACTAGAGGCTTCTCTCATGATAGCATAAGTATTATGGTGGGTGACCAAATTACTGTCGAGCAATTGATAGAAAAGTGCATAGTTATGAGATTATCTAGGCATGATCATGTATATAGGCATCACGTCCATAACAAGTAGACCGACTCCTACCTGCATCTACAACTATTACTCCACACATCGGCCGACTCCTGCCTGCATCTAGAGTATTATGTTCATAAGAACGGAGTAACGCATTAAGCAAGATGACATGATGTAGAGGGATAAACACATGCAATATGATATAAACCCCATCTTGTTATCCTCGATGGCAACAATACAATACGTGTCTTGCAACCCTTTCTGTCCCTGGGTAAGAACACCGCAAGATTGAACCCAAAGCTAAGCACTTCTCCCATGGCAAGAAAGATCAATCTAGTAGGCCAAACCAAACTGATAATTCGAAGAGACTTGCAAAGATAACTCAATCATACATAAAAGAATTCAGAGAAGATTCAAATATTATTCATAGATAAACTTGATCATGAACCCACAATTCATCGGATCTCAATAAACACACCACAAAAAGAGATTACATCAAATAGATCTCCACAAGAGAGGGGGAGAACATTGTATTGAGATCCAAAAAGAGAGAAGAAGCCATCAAGCTAATAACTATGGACCCGTAGGTCTGTGGTAAACTACTCACAACTCATCAAAGGGGCAAGGATGTTGATGTAGAGGCCCTCCGTGGTTGCTTCCGCCTCCGGCAGAGTGCCGGCAAGGGCTCCAAGATGGGATCTCGCGGATACAAATGGTTATGGCGGTGGAAATTGTGTTTCTGGTGCTCTTGGATGTTTTCGGGGTACGTAGGTATATATAGGAGGAAGAAGTACGTCGGTGGCCGCCCGAGGGGCCCATGAGACAAGGGGCGCGCCCTACAAGGGGGGCGTGCCCTCCTATCTCGTGGGGCCCTCGGAGGCTTCTTGACTTGCACTCCAAGCTCTCCGGATCAGATTTGTTCCAAAAATAACGCCCCCGAAGGTTTCATTCTGTTTGGACTCCGTTTGATATTCCTTTTCTTCGAAATACTGAAATAGGCAAAAAAACAGCAATATGGGCTGGGCCTCCGGTTAGTAGGTTAGTCCCAAAAATGATATAAATGTGTAAAATAAAGCCTATAAACATCCAAAAGGGGTAATATAATAGCATGGAACAATCAAAAATTATAGATACGTTGGAGACGTATCAAGCATCCCCAAGCTTAATTCCAGCTCATCCTCGAGTAGGTAAATGATAAAAAAAGAAATTTTTGATGTGGAATGCTACCTAGCATAATTCATAATGTAATTTTCTTTAGTGAGGCATGAATGGCCAGATCCAAATGAATACAAAATAAAAGTTCATATTGACATAAGAAATAGTAATACTTCAAGCATACTAATCAAAGTAATCATGTCTTCTCAAAATAGCATGGCTAAAGAAAGTTATCCCTACAAAATCATATAGTCTGGCTATGCTCTATCTTCATCACACAGAGTATTTAATCATGCACAACCCCGATGACCAGCCAAGAAATTGTTTCATACTTTAATAATCTCAAACCTTTTCAACTTTCACACAATATATGAGCGTGAGCCATGGACATAGCACTATATGTGGAAAAGAAGGGTGGTTGTGCAGAAGACAAAAAAGGAGAAGATAGTCTCACATCAACTAGGCGTATCAACGGGCTATGGAGATGCCCATTAATAGATATCAATGTGAGTGAGTAGGGATTGCCATGCAACGGATGCACTAGAGCTATAAATATATGAAAGCTCAACAAAAGAAACTAAGTGGGGTGCATCCAACTTGCTTGCTCACGAAGACCTAGGGCACTTTTGAGGAAGCCCATCATTGGAATATACAAGCCAAGTTCTATAATGAAAAATTCCCACTAGTATATGCAAGTGATAACATATGAGACTCTCTATCATGAAGATCATGGTGCTATTTTGAAGCACAAGTGTGGAAAAAGAGATAGTAGCATTGTCCCTTCTCTCTTTTTCTCTCATTTTATTTTTTTTCTTTTCTTTTTTTTCTTTTTCTCTTTTCTTTTTCTTTGGCCTTCTTTTTTTGGCCTTTCTCTTTTTTTTCTTTTTTTCTTTTCTTTTTTTCTTTCTTTTTGTAAAGTCTGAAGTCTCATCCCGACTTGTGGGGGAATCATAGTCTTCATCATCCTTTCCTCACTAGGACAATGCTCTAATAATGAAGATCATCACACTTTTATGGATTTACAACTCAAAGCTAGAACAAGATATGACTCTATATGAATGCCTCCGATGGTGTACCGGGATATGCAATGAATCAAGAGTGACATGTATGAAAATTATGAAGGTGGCCTTTCCACAAATTTGATGTCAACTACATGATCATGCAAAAAGCAATATGACAAAAGTGATGTGTGTCATATGAATGGAACGGTGGAAAGTTGCATGGCAATATATCTCGGAATGGCTATGGAAATTCCATAATAGGTAGGTATGGTGGCTGTTTTCAGGAAGGTAAATGGTAGGTGTAAGGTACCGGCGAAAATTGCACGATACAAGAGAGGCCAACAATGGTGGAAGGGTGAAAGAGTGCGTATAATCCATGGACTCAACATTAATCAAGGAACTCATATACTTGTTGCAAAAATTTAGAAGTCATCAAAAACCAAAGTACTACGCGCATGCTCCTAGGGGGATAGATTGTTAGGAAAAGACCATCACTCGTCCCCGACCGCCACTCATAAGGAAGACAATCGATAAATAAATTTGTGCTCCAACTTCATCACAAAGCGGTTCACCATACGTGCATGCTACGGGAATCACGAACTTCAACACAAGTATTCTTTAAATTCATAATCACCCAACTAACATGACTTTAATATCACTACCTCCATATCTCAAAACAATTATCAAGCATCAAATTGATCATAGCATCCAATTCACTTTCTATGATAGTTTTTATTATACCCAACTTGGATGCTCATCATTCTAGGACCAACTTTATGATAATAGCAAATACCATGCTGTTATAAAAGACTCTCAAAATAATATAAGTGAAGCATGAGAGACTAGCAATTTCTTCAAAATTAAGACACCACCGTGCTCTAAAAGATATAAGTGAAGTACTAGAGCAAAAACTATCAAGCTCAAAAGATATAAGTGAAGCACATAGAGTATTCTAGCAAATTCTAATCCAATAGGCTTATCCCAAAAGGTGTGTACAGCAAGGATTATTGTGGTAAACTAAAAAGCAAAGACTAATATAATACACGACGCTCCAAGCAAAACACATATCATGTAGCGAATAAAAATATAGCTCCAAGTAAAGTTACCAATGAACAAAGAAGAAAGAGGGGATGCCTTCCCGGGGCATCCCCAAGCTTAAGATTTTGGCTATCCTTGAATATATTGGGGTGCCATGGTAATACCCAAGCTTAGGCTCTTGCCACTCCTTATTCCATAGTCCATAAAAGCTTTACCCAAAACTTGAAAACTTCACAACACAAAACTCAAGAGGAAATCTTATAAGCTCCGTTAGTGAAAGAAAACAAAACCACCACATAAGGTACTGCAATGAACTCATTCTTTATTTATTTTGGTGTTAAACCTACTGTATTCCAACTTCTTTATGGTGCATATACTGAATTACTAGCCATAGATGCACTGAAATAAGAAAACAACACACGAAAAACACAATCTGTCAAAAACAGAACAGTCTGTAGCAATCTGTAACTAACACAAACTTCTGGAACTCTAAAAATCCTACCAAAATAGGAAGTCCTGGAAAATTTGTTTATAGAACAGCAGAAAAAAGAATCAACACAAAAAGCACGTTCCTGTGATTTAACAAAATTATATTCGTGCACGTAAAGTTTCTGTTTTTCAGCAGAATCAAATCAACTATCATCGTAGGTTATCCTATAGGTTCTACTTGGCACAAACACTAATTAAAAGATAAAAACACATCTAACCAGAAGGTAGATGCAAGATTTATTACTAAACAGGAGCAAAAACAAAAAAACATAAAGAAAATTGGGTTTCCTCCCAACTAGCGCTATTGTTTAACGCCCCTAGCTAGGCATAAAAAGCACAGATAGATCTAGTGAGTGCCATCTTTGGCACTAAATTCATAAGTAGCACGCATGATAGATTCATAAGGTAATTTGACTTTCTTTCTTGGAAATTGCTCCATGCATTTCTTTAATGGAAATTGGAATCTAATATTCCCTTCCTTCATATCAATAATCGCACCGATCGTTCTAAGGAAAGGTCTACCAAGAATAATAGGGCAAGAAAGATTGCAATCTATATCAAGAACGATAAAATCTACGGGCACCAAATTTCTATTTGCAATAATAAGGACATCATTGATCCTTCCCATAGGCTTTTTAATGGTGGAATCCGCAAGGTGCAAATTTAAAGAGCAATCATCAAGATCATGGAAACCTAGAATATCACATAAAGTTTTCGGAATCGTGGAAACACTAGCACCTAAATCACACAAAGCAAAACACTCATAATCTTTAATTTTAATCTTTATAGTAGGTTCCCACTCATCATTAAGTTTTCTAGGTACAGAAACTTCCAAATTAAGTTTTTCATCATAAGATTGCATCAAGGTATCAACAATATGTTTGGTAAAAGCTTTGTTTCGACTATAAGCATGAGGAGAATTAACAACGGATTGCAACAAGGAAATACATCCTTTTAAAGAACAATTATCATAATCAAATTCCTTGAAATCCGAGATAGTACGTTCAACATTATTAGAATTTGAGGATTCTTCAATCTCACTTTTACCAAATTTAACATCAAGATCTAAAGACTCCGAATTTTTGGGAGCCTTCTAGGCAAAGTTGATTCATCATCACTCCCATAATCATGAAAATTCATATTGCAAAACATAGATCTAATCGGAGACGTATCAATAACTTTAAGATCCTCATCATTATTTTCATGTAATTTTTCTGGTTTAGCGGCCATCTTATTGACTAAGGTAGCTTGCTTGTAAGAAATTTTGGCTATAGCATTTTCAAGCCGGGTAATTTGAGCGTTAACACCATAGAATTCTTTATTCATATCATCAAGCTCTTTGTTCATGAAACCCAAAATTTTTTTTGTTCCTTAAGCTCTTTTCTAAAGAAATTATTATGCTCAAATTGCAAATTCATAAAACTTCTAATATTTGATTCAATCTCATCCATCCTTCTGAGAAGGTGGTCAGGGCCCTTAGGCGCAGCCATAAGGTCAAGCAAGCAAACAAGCACACAGAATAAGACAAACGAAAAGAGAGGAGAAGATAGGGAAAGAGAGGGCGAATAAAACGGCAAGGGTGAAGTGGGGGATAGGAAAACGAGAGGCAAATGTCAAATAATGTAAATGCGAGGGAGATGGGTTTGTGATGGGTACTTGTTATGTCTTGACTTGAGAGAAGACCTCCCCGACAATGGCGCCAGAAATCCTTCTTGCTACGTCTTGAGCTTGCGTTGGTTTTCCTCGAAGAGGAGAGGGTGATGCAACAAAGTGTAGCGTAAGTATATCCTTTAATTTTGAGAACCAAGGTATCAATCCAGTAGGAGGCTCCTCAAAAGTCCCACGCACCTACACAAACAAACTGAGAACTCGCAACCAATGCAATAAAGGGGTTGTCAATCCCTTACGGCCACTTGCGAAAGTGAGATCTAATAAAGATAGTATGATAAGATAAATATATTTTTGGTATTTTATAATATAGATGCAAAAAGTAAAGATGCAAATAAAGGTAGATTGAAGGCAAATATGATAAGAGACAGACCCGGGGGCCATAGGTTTCACTAGAGGCTTCTCTCAAGATAGCTTAAGTATTACGGTGGGTGAACAAATTACTGTCGAGCAATTGATAGAAAAGCGCATAGTTATGAGATTATCTAGGCATGATCATGTATATAGGCATCACGTCCATAACAAGTAGACCGACTCCTGCCTGCATCTACTACTATTACTCCACACATCGACCGACTCCTGCCTGCATCTAGAGTATTAAGTTCATAAGAACAGAGTAACGCAATAAGCAAGATGACATGATGTAGAGGGATAAACACATGCAATATGATATAAACCCCATCTTGTTATCCTCGATGGCAACAATACAATACGTGTCTTGCAACCCTTTCTGTCACTGGGTAAGAACACCGCAAGATTGAACCCAAAGCTAAGCACTTCTCCCATGGCAAAAAAGATCAATCTAGTAGGCCAAACCAAATGATAATTCGAATAGACTTGCAAAGATAACTCAATCATCCATAAAAGAATTCAGAGAAGATTCAAATATTATTCATAAATAAACTTGATCATAAACCCGCAATTCATCGGATCTCGACAAACACACCGAAAAAAGAGATTACATCGAATAGATCTCCACAAGAGAGGGGGAGAACATTGTATTGAGATCCAAAAAGAGAGAAGAAGCCATCTAGCTAATAACTATGAACCCGTAGGTATGTGGTAAACTACTCACAACTCATCGGAGGGGCAAGGATGTTGATGTAGAGACCCTCCATGGTTGCTTCCCCCTCCGGCAGAGTGCCGGCAAGGGCTCCAAGATGGGATATCGCGGATACAGAAGGTTACAATGGTGGAAATTGTGTTTCGTGGTGCTCTTGGATGTTTTCAGGGTACGTAGGTATATATAGGAGGAAGAAGTACGTCGGTGGCCGCCCGAGGGGCCCACGAGACAAAGGGCGTGCCCTACAGGGGGGCGCCCTCCTATCTTGTGGGGCCCTCGGAGGCTTCTTGACTTGCACTCCAAGCTCTCCGGATCAGATTTGTTCCAAAAATAACGCTCCCGAAGGTTTCATCCGTTTGGACTCCGTTTGATATTCCTTTTCTTCGAAATACTAAAATAGGCAAAAAAACAGCAATATGGGCTGGGCCTCCGGTTAGTAGGTTAGTCCCAAAAATGATATAAATGTGTAAAATAAAGCCCATAAACATACAAAAGGGGTAATATAATAGCATGGAACAATCAAAAATTATATATACGTTGGAGATGTATCAACTACCACTCCCTCCATTTTATGCGGAGTAAATAAAAAAAGAGGGAGTATACTACGGATGAGGATCCCCTTACGTGGCCGAACCCATTGAGTGACTGATATGCGGGGCCTAACATGCATGGGGTCCGCTAGTAAGTGACCGAAATGGAGGGTAAGGCAGGGATAAATACGTCAGAGGATCCACTTCCACTACTACTCCCTCCTTCCATTTACTATACAGGGCCTAATGCGTTTTTCAAGGCTAACTTTGACCAAATGTTAGAGTAATAATATATGACATGCAACTTACACAAAGCATATGGTCAAATTCGTATGTGAAAGGAGCTTCCAATGATATAATTTTCACATTATATATCTCATGTACTATTAATCTTGTCAATAGTCAAATGCAGTTTTGAAAAACGCATTAGAGCATGGTTAATAATATAGCCAGTCGATGTCTATAAGGAACTGCCATGTCATCTATAGCCATCATCTATTATATGCACTCATGCAGTAGTGTGGGCTATAAGGTTGGCTATTTCCCGCAAAAAAATTATAAGGTTGGCTATTGTATTAGTACTTTTTTCCATCTCCTCTCTATCTCTTTCTTCATATTTATTGTATTTAACTAGGAATGCGTATATAGCTAGGCTCTTGCATGAGAGCTCACTCCCCTTACTTTTTCAAATCTCTCTCCTCCACATAGGCCCTATATAAATGGTAGGAGGGAGTACTACTATGAGCACTGCATCCTCTAGTATAGATGTCGTCAGTACTCCACTAGTACTATTGGACAGGGAGCTTAAAAAAGTTATTATTGGACTGGCTATATGTGGAGAAATCCTAGTAGGAAGAGCATGCGCGAGAACAAGCACATTCACGTGGTTGAAAACAAATTGGAAACCATCTCGAGTACAATCTCGGAGTACGTACTAATCTAACAATATTGATTGGGCGTTGTTGAATGTTGATACTTTTTTCTGTAAGTTTGATCAAAGTAGAGATACTTTGACTACACATAAAACTTATATGTAAACTAGAAAGGATCGAAGGGAGTATATTGTACGTTCAAAAACGAAACGAACATTGATTACCCTTTATATATGATTTGCAGATGCTATGATCACCGGTTCAAAATTTTGAATCCGCATTAGGTATCACACATGCCCCCACTCATTCTCTCTCGATTTCATCTCGGGGTCCAGAGATCGATCAAAAGAGGACTAGGCTGGGTACAATACATCGTTTCGCTTATGAACATACAATATACTCCCTCTGATCCCCACAGACCCCCCAGGTCATTTCTATCATAGAAACAGACCAAACCTTTATCTCCTTGCATGACACGCAATTGATCACTCAACATCAATCGATCTCGTCAACATGTGTCGGGCCATGAACCGAATGGGATGTCAAAACTAAGACGTGAAGCGGCACGTAGTGGAGGCAAAGTGAAACTTTAATGAACCGTTTGTTTGTATGCATGTCGGACAAATTACAACATTGGAAATAAAAGCATGGTTGATGACCCACAAGTATAGGGGATCTATCATAGTCCTTTCGATAAGTAAGAGTGTCGAACCCAACAAGGAGTAGAAGGAAATGATAAGCGGTTTTCAGCAAGGTATTCTCTGCAAGTACTGAAATAAGTGGTAACAGATAGTTTTGTGATAAGATAAATGGTAACGAGCAACAAGTAACAAAAGTAAATAAAGTGCAGCAAGGTGGCCCAATCCTTTTTGTAGCAAAGGACAAGCCTGGACAAACTCTTATAATAGGAAAAGCGCTCCCAAGGACATATGGGAATATCGTCAAGCTAGTTTTCATCACGCTCATATGATTCGCGTTCGGTACTTTGATAATTTGATATGTGGGTGGACCGGTGCTTGGGTGCTGTTCTTACTTGAACAAGCATCCCACTTATGATTAACCTCTATTTCAAGCATCCGCAACTACAATAAAAGTATTAAGGTAAACCTAACCATAGCATGAAACATATGGATCCAAATCAGCCCCTTACGAAGCAACGCATAAACTAGGGTTTAAGCTTCTGTCACTCTAGCAACCCATAATCTACTTATTACTTCCCAATGCCTTCCTCTAGGCCCAAATAATGGTGAAGTGTTATGTAGTTGATGTTCACATAACACCACTAGAGGTTACACAACATACATCTTATCAAAATATCGAACGAATACCAAATTCACATGACTACTAATAGCAAGACTTCTCCCTTGTCCTCAGGAACAAACGTAATTACTCACAAAGCATATTCATGTTCATAATCAGAGGGGTAATAATGTGCATAAAGGATCTGAACATATGATCTAAACCAACTAGCATCACCTACAAGGAGTAATCAACACTACTAGCAACCTACTAGCACCAATCCCGGACTTGGAGACAAGAATTGGATACAAGAGATGAACTAGGGTTTGGAGATGAGATGGTGCTGATGAAGATGTTGATGGAGATTGCCCTCTCCCGATGAGAGGAGCGTTGATGATGACGATGGTGATGATTTCCCCCTCCCGGAGGGAAGTGTCCCCGGCAGAACAGCTCTGCCGGAGCCCTAGATTGGTTCCGCCAAGGTTCCGCCTCGTGGCGGCGGAGTCTCGTCCTGAAAGGTTGCCTTCTATTTTTTTCTCATCGAAAGACTTGATATAGGAGAAGATGGGCGTCGGAGAGCCACCAGGGGGCCCACGAGGTAGGGGGTGAGCCCAGGGGGGAGGGCGCGCCCCCCACCCTCGTGAGTAGGGTGTGGGCCCCCTGGCCTTCATCTTTGGCGACGATTTTTCTTTATTTATTTTAAGGTATTCCGTGGAGTTGCGCAGAATAGGCCTTCAATATTTGCTCCTTTTCCAGCCTAGAATTCCAGCTGCCGGCATTCTCCCTCTTCATGTAAACCTTGTAAAATAAGAGAGAATAGTCATAAGTATTGTGACATAACGTGAAATAACAGCTCATAATGCAATAAATATTGTCATAAAAGCATGATGCAAAATGGATGTACCAACTCCCCCAAGCTTAGACCTCGCTTTTCCTCAAGCGAAAAGCCGATAACAATAAATATGTCCTCATGTTTAGAGGTAGAGGCGTCGAGAAAAATAAAATACGGACATGAAGGCATCATGATTATTTCATAACAGCAACATATATAGATTTCGTCATATGATTACTCATGTTCAAGGATGATCTTCTCAAAAAGCTAAAGTATGAATCAGAAACCTTATTGAGCACCAAGAAATTATAACCTCGGTCATTGAAGCAATTGCAATTTATCATAACATTGGAAAGAGTCTATGTCAGAGCTTAAAAGCAAGTCAACATACTCAACTATCACTTAGTCCTTCATAAGTGCTAACACTCACGCAATACTTGTGGTTACGGAGTTTTAGTCGGACACAGAGAAAGATAGGGGCTTATAGTTTTTCCCCACAACCTTTTACCTCAAGGGTAATGTCAACAATAATAATTCATGCTCCCCTACATCCAATTAGGTATATATATATCATGTTCTTTCCAACATGCTGAGCTTGCCAAAGGCTAAACTAAAAAAGGGGAAAGGTGAAGATCACCGTGGCTCTTACATAAGGCGGAGGATAATAATAAAAGATAGGCCCTTCGCAGAGGGAAGAAGAGGTTGTCATGCGCGTTTAGGGTTGATGCACAAAATCTTAATGCAAAAGAACGTCACTTTATATTGCCCCTTGTATGTGAACCTTTATTATGCAGTCCGTCGCTTTTATTGCGTCCACAACAAGTTCGTACAAAGCTTATTTCTCTGCATTAATAAGTCATGCATATTTAGAGAGCAATTTCTATTGCTTGCACCGATGACAACTTACTTGAAGGATCTTACTCAATCCATAGGTAGATATGGTGGACTCTCATGGCAAAACTGGTTTAAGGGTATTGGGAAGCACAAGTAGTATTTCTACTTGGTGCTGAGAATTTGGCTAGCATGAGGGGGAATGGCAAGCTCAACACGGTAGAGGATCCATGACAACATACTTTATCTTGGATGTAAGAAAACATAACTCATTATGTTGTCTTCCTTGTCCAACCTCAACTCTTTAGCATGTCATATTTTAATGAGTGCTCCAAATCATAAAAGATCTCAATGATAATATATCTATATGTGAAACCTCTCTTTCCTTATTACTTCCTATTAATTGCAACGATGAACAAAGCTATATTTGCCAACTCCCAACAACTTTTAATCATCATACTCTTTCTATGTGAAGTCATTACTTTCAATAAGATCAATATGAACTCTTTGATTCTTTTTATTCTTTTTCTTCTAATCACCCAAGATCATGGAAAAATACTCAAGCCCTTGACTCAACACTAATATTTATTATATAGCTCACGGACTCGATTACAAAGAAGGATCATAAAGCAAAACTCAAAACTAGATCATGCCATGACTTTATTCTACTAAATCAAGATACTACTAAAAGGATCAAACTAAGAAAACGGTAAAATATAGGAGTTCTGATGGTGATACGATACCAGGGCACCTCCCCCAAGCTTGGCAGCTGCCAAGGGGAGTGCCCATACCCATGTGATTATATCCTTGGAGGTGATGAAGCTGGTGATGATGACGGTGGATAATCGCACATCAAGCGTAAAAGTTCCTCCAACTTGCGAATAATGCCCTTGAGCCCAGCAATATGATCCTTCAACGGAATATTTTCCTGTGTAAGATACTTGTTCTGTATGCGGGCTAACTCAATCATCTTGAAGGCTTCAATCTCTGTTGGAGTGAAAAGGTTAGGTAAAGGTTGAGGGATGTCTTCTTCTTTCACCACCGGAGCTTGAACCTCCATAGCCTTCTTGATCCTTTCATCATTGTTGATCTCTTCTGGTTCCTCTCTTTTCAACTCTATCTTCAATAGCCAAGCATCCTTGTCTTCGTTGTTAGAGGAGGGAGAAGTCATGGTGCTCTAAATCTGCAACAGAAATAGCTCGAAACGAAAATAGAGGATATTTGTGTGATACGGGAGTCAAAACCTTCGGGAGTATATATAATGAATTTTTACCAACCAAAATATGTATCGTGCAAGGAAACAGAGTCCGGAGGGCACACGAGGTGCTCACGAGGTAGGGGGCGCGCCCAGGGGGGTAGGGCGCGCCCTCCACCCTTGTGGAGGCCTCGTGTCCTCCCCGAACTGCTACTTATTTTTCTATTTTTGTAAATATTCCAAAACGGAGAAATATTGCCTTAAAAATTGTTTTGGAGTCGGTTTACTTACCGTACCACATACCTATTCCTTTTCGGAGTCTGGAACGTTCTGGAAAGTGTCCCTTATGTATTCCTCCGGGGTTACAGTTTCAATAATATTAGTTTCAATATTTATAGGATTACCTGAGTATAGTGTTTGATCCTTTGACCGTTTACCACCTTCGGATTTGTGCCTGCGAAGTTGTTGATTTTTATGGCACCGGAATGATAGACCTCCTTGATAACGTAAGGACCTTCCCGTTTAGAGAGAAGTTTTCCTGCAAAAAATCTTAAACGAGAGTTGTATAGCAATACATAATCACCTACATTAAACTCACGCTTTTGTATCCTTTTGTCATGCCATCTTTTAACCTTTTCTTTAAACAACTTGGCATTTTCATAAGCTTGAGTTCTCCATTCATCAAGTGAGCTAATATCAAATAACCTCTTCTCACTAGTAGGTTTGAAATCATAGTTGAGCTCTTTAATAGCCCAGTATGCCTTATGTTCTAGTTCGAGAGGTAAGTGACCTGCTTTTCCATAAACCATTTTATATGGAGACATACCCATAGGATTTTTATATGCAGTTCTATAGGCCCATAATGCATCATCAAGTTTCTTGGACCAATTCTTTCTAGACCTATTGACAGTCTTTTGCAAAATTAATTTGAGCTCTCTATTGCTCAATTCTACTTGACCACTAGACTGCGGGTGATATGGAGATGCAATTCTATGATTAACGTCATATTTAGCAAGCATCTTACGGAAAGCACCATGAATAAAGTGTGAACCACCATCAGTCATTAAATATCTAGGGACTCCAAACCTCGGAAAAATAACTTCTTTAAGCATTTTAATAGAAGTGTTATGATCAGCACTACTAGTTGGAATAGCTTCTACCCACTTAGTAACGTAATCAACAGCAACTAAAATATGTGTATATCCATTAGAGGCAGGAAAAGGTCCCATATAATCAAAGCCCCAAACATCAAATGGTTCAATAACAAGTGAATAATTCATAGGCATTTCTTGACGTCTACTAATATTACCAATTCTTTGACATTCATCGCAAGACAAAACAAACTTACGGGCATCCTTGAAGAGAGTAGGCCAATAAAAACCGGATTGCAATACCTTATGTGTAGTTCTATCTCCAGCGTGGTGTCCTCCATAAGCTTCGGAGTGACACTTGCGTAGGATTTGTTCCTGTTCAAGCTCTGGTACACAACGTCTAATAACACCATCTACTCCTTCTTTATAAAGATGTGGGTCATCCCAAAAGTAATGTTGCAAGTCATAGAAAAACTTTTTCTTTTGTTGGTATGTGAAGCTAGGTGGTATAAATTTAGCAACAATATAATTAGCATAATCAGCATACCATGGAGTGCTACGGGAAGTGCTTATGACATTTAATTGTTCATCAGGAAAGCTATCATCAATAGGTAGTGGGTCATCAAGAACATTCTCTAACCTAGATAAGTTGTCTGCAACGGGGTTCTCAGCTCCTTTTCTATCAACAATATGTAAATCAAATTCTTGTAGCAGGAGAACCCATCTAATAAGTATAAGTTTTGCATCTTCCTTTTCCATAAGATATTTAATAGCAACATGATCTGTGTGAATAGTTACTTTAGAATCAACAATATAGGGTCTGAATTTATCACAAGCAAATACAACTGCTAAAAGTTCCTTTTCGGTAGTAGAATAATTTCTTTGAGCATTGTCTAGAGTCTTACTAGCATAATGGATAACATTTAATCTCTTATCAACTCTTCGCCCTAGAACAGCACCTACAGCATAATCACTAGCATCACACATAATTTCAAAGGGTAAATTCCAATCAGGTAGCTGAACAAGAGGTGCAGAGACTAATGCTTTCTTAAGTATTTCAAATGCTTCTACACAATCATCATCAAAGACAAATGGTACATCTTTTTGTAATAAATTAGTCAGAGGCCGAGGGATTTTTGAGAAGTCCTTAATGAACCTCCTATAAAATCCGGTGTAACCAAGGAAACTTCTTATACCTTTGATGTCCTTGGGACATGGCATCTTTTCAATAGCATCAACCTTGTCTTTATCAACTTCAATACCTCTTTAAGAAACTTTCTGCCCCAAGACAATACCTTCATTAACCATAAAGTGGCACTTTTTCCAATTCAAGACAAGATTAGTTTCTTCACATCTCTGCAAAACTCAAGCAAGATTGCTCAAGCAATCATCAAAAGAGGAACCATAGACGGAAAAGTCGTCCATGAAAACCTCACAAATTTTCTTGCATAAGTCAGAGAATATAGCCATCATGCATCTTTGAAAGGTAGCAGGTGCATTACATAAACCGAAAGGCATACGTCTATAAGCAAAAGTACCAAAAGGGCATGTAAAAGTAGTCTTTGATTGATCTTTAGCCGACACAGGTATTTGGGAGAAACCGGAATAACCATTTAGAAAACAATAATGTGTATGTTTGCATAATCTTTCTAGCATTTGATCAATAAAAGGTAAGGGGTAATGATCTTTCTTAGTAGCCTTATTTAATTTGCGGAAATCAATTACCATCCTATAACCTGTGATAATTCTTTGCGGGATCAATTCATCTTTGTCATTGGGGACAACAATAATACCTCCCTTCTTAGGGACACAATGGACATGACTTACCCACTGACTATTAGCAATGGGATAAATTATACATGCCTCCAGAAGCTTGAGTATTTCCTTTATTACCACTTCTTTCATCTTAGGATTCAAACGTCGTTGAGGATCACAAACTGGTTTGGCATCAGCTTCCAAATTTATTTTATGTTGACATAGAGTGGGACTGATGCCCTTAAGATCATCCAGAGTATATCCAATAGCGGCACGGTGCTTCTTCAGAGTTTTCAATAATCTTTCTTCTTCATGCTCTGAAAGGTTAGCGCTAATAATGACATGATATATTTTCTTTTCATCAAGATAAGCATATTTAAGATTATCAGGCAAAGGTTTAAGCTCAAACACGGGATCACCCTTGGGTGGAGGAGGATCCCCTAGGATTTCAACAGGTGAGGGAGTCCCGGATTAGGGGGTGTCCGGATAGCCAAACTATCACCTTTGGCCGGACTCCTGGACTATGAAGATACAAGATTGAAGACTCCGTCCCGTGTCCGGATGGGACTTTCCTTGGCGTGGAAGGCAAGCTTGGCGATACAGATATGTAGGTCTCCTACCATTGTAACCAACTCTGTGTAACCCTAACCCTCTTCGGTGCCTATATAAGTCGGAGGGTTTTAGTCCGTAGGACGAACAACAATCATACCATAGGCTAGCTTCTAGGGTTTAGCCTCTCTGATCTCGTGGTAGATCTACTCTTGTACTACTCATATCATGGATATAAATCAAGCAGGAGTAGGGTTTTACCTCCATCGAGAGGGCCCGAACCTGGGTAAAAACATCGTGTCCCTTGTCTCCTGTTACCATCCGCCTAGACGCACAGTTCGGGAGCCCCTACCCGAGATCCGCCGGTTTTGACACCGACATTGGTGCTTTCATTGAGAGTTCCTCTGTGCCATCACCGTCAGGAAGGATGCCTCATCCCGTCTTTAAAGACGGCACTGTTGCTAAAAGAGCTTTGGCTATCGGCCAAACTCTCCGGCTAGGCGGTTTCCTTATGACCGCCAATTCGGCCGCCGCACCGACGATGACTTCTCGGGTCATCGAAAGCAATCTTCATGTTAACTCAGAACTCGCCGAGCAGTTAGATCCGATGGAGCTCTCTTCCTTAAATGAGCTCTTGGATCGCATCATCGCCCTGGGAGTCGCTACAGACTACGATCAGATTGGGCCTAAACCCGATCTGAGAGAGATTAACTCTCCCCAGGTTACCCACCACGTTGCTGTGGTAGAGGAACAATACGGCGACCCTTCTTCTATCTTAAGGACTAGCTATGTCTGGATTCCCGATCCCTCCATGTTGGATTCCTGCGGAGGGGAGGACGTCACTCAAGCCCTGAACTTAAAGTCAGGCAGCGGGCTAGATTCATTAGACAACATCCAAGAACCCAAGCTTCCAAGTTCGAAAACTTCTTGGCCCCTGAGTCTTAGATTGGACGGGGTTCCGAATTTAATTCCACCCGCCCACCCAAACATAAGGGATCTATCCCAAATCCGGCAAGAGCCCGCAGAAACAGTACACCATTACTAGGCCAGATTCCTCATGGTCATGAACAGGATAAAGGATTGCCGTGAGGAGGACGCAATATTCATTCTTCTGCAATAATTGCACGGACAAGGGAATCCTCAACGCCGTAAGTCGTCATGAAATTACATGCTTCGCTGACTTGGCGTCCATAGTACGAAAGTACTATGCGATGGAAAGCGCCTGGAAAACCGAAATCAATTTTTGGGACACGGCCCTGAATACAACCCCAGTCCGAAATAAAAGGGTGCATCATCGCCAGGCACCTGGGTTAAATACCAAAAAGCAAAAACCCTCTATAGGGAATGGAACCGTACTAGAGGGATGGCTCAATGTACCCTGCAAAATTCATAGTACAGAGGGCGCCACTCCAACTCATAGCCTTAGAGCATGTTGGATACTACGGCAGGTGGCCAAAAGTGGCGAAGAGCTTCTAACTCCAGAGCACCAGCCCAAGGATACCAGTACGGTATTAATAGTCTTCGAGACTTTCGCATCAAATAATATGCGGAAACGAACACTCCGCAGCCTTGCCGAAGTCTACCAAGTAGCAACAATAAAACCATGGAGTGACACGGCTATTACATTTAATGCCAGTGACGAACCTAAATTCCGAACAGCCCAAGCACCAGCCGCATTGGTCCTCAGTCCAATAGTGGACGGCTTTCGCCTTACCAAGGTACTCATGGACGGTGGCAGCAGATTGAACCTCATTTACGAGGAAACCCTCCGAAAAATGGAAATAGACTGGAGCCGCATTGAGCGAAGCAGCACAACCTTTAGAGGAATAATCCCTAGTCGGGAAGCATGCTGTACAGGAAAAATCACACTGGATGTGGTGTTCGGCACGCCGGCTAATTACAGGTCCGAGGAGGTCACGTTCCAAGTGGCCTTGTTCAGCAGCGGATATCACGCTCTATTAGGGCGAGAGGCATTCACAATTTTTCAAGCTATACCCCATTACGGGTACATGAAGCTCAAAATGCCCGGGCCCAATGGAATCATCACTCTTGCTAGGGTCCCAGACATAGCACTCCGCGCCGAAAATAAGACAGCCGCACTGGCCCTGGAGGCACTATTCGAAGCCCTAGCGGCCGAGGAACTCACTACGCTGCGCTCCATGGTGAATAGGGACGATGTGATACTCGATAAGAGATCCAAGTCCACCTCCTTTAAACCAGCGGACGAAATAGTCAAATTCCAAGTCCATCCAACGGACCCTACAAAAACGGCCTCCATCGGGGCACAATTAAACCCTGATGTAGACGCCGCACTACGAGAATTCCTACGTGAAAATTGGGACATTTTTGCCTGGCACCCTTCAGCCATGCCAGGAATCCCACGCCGGCTGGCCGAGCACAACCTAAACATCCTAAAAGGATTCAAGCCAGTCAAACATGCTCTTCGGCGTTTCTCCGAACTCAAGAGACAGGCCATGGGAGAGGAGCTAGCCAAATTATTGGAGGCCGGATTCATCAGAGATATTAAACATCCGGACTGGCTAGCAAACCTGGTGATGGTACCAAAGAAGGACAAATCTTGGCGCCTATGCGTCGATTTTAAGGACCTCAACAAGGCCTGCCCAAAGGATCCCTTCCCACTCCCCCACATCGATCAAATTATCGACGCTACCGTAGGACACGATTCATTGTGTTTCCTCGACGCATACTCCGGCTACCACCAAATTAAAATGGCAGAGCCCGACCATGCCGCAATGGAATTCATCACCCCATACGGCCCATTCTGCTTCAAAACAATGCCCTTTGGGCTCAAAAATGCCGGCGCAACATATCAGCGCATGATTCAGACATGTCTGGCAAACCAGATCGACAAAACAATGGAGGCATACGTAGACGATGTGGTCGTCAAAACCAAGCACGTCGAAACTCTAGTAGACGATTTGAGGCTCACGTTCGATAATCTCTGAACATTGACATTAAGCTTAACCCGGAAAAATGTGTTTTTGGCGTTCCAGCCAAAAAGCTCTTGGGCTTCATTGTATCCGGTAGAGGAATTGAAGCAAACCCAGCCAAGATCCGAGCTCTGTCACAATTGTATATCCCAAAGGACCTCAAACAAATACAAAAATTGACGGGATGCGTGGCGGCTCTAAGCTGCTTTATCTCCCGTTTAGGAGAAAAGGCATTACCCCTTTATCGCCTCCTCCGACGCACCGAACACTTCGAGTGGACGGATGCCACCATGGCCGGACTCAAAGAAATAAAAGCCATATTGGCAACAAACCTAGTCCTGGTCGCGCCCAATATGGGCGAACCAATGCTATTATATATCGCAGCAACTCATCAAGTTGTGAGCGCGGTGCTCGTTGTCGAACGAGAAACGGATGGACACAAGTTCCCCCTTCAAAAACCAGTTTACTATGTGTCCACTGTCCTAACTCCATGCAAGTCACAGTACCCGCATTATCAGAAGATAGCGTACGTGGTGTTCATGGCATCCCGGAAGCTGCGACACTACTTTCAAGAGTGTTCGATAACAGTAGCCTCCGAAGTACCTCTTAATGACATTATAAACAACCGCGACGCGACGGGCCAGATTGCCAAATGGGCCATTGAGCTCCTCCCGTTCGTCATAACCTATAAGCCACGGCGAGCTATTAAGTCACAAGTTTTGGCCGACTTCGTCGCCGAATGAACTGAAGCCGAACTCCCTAAAGAGTACGGCGCATATTCCAACTGGATCACGCACTTCGACGGCTCCAAAATGTTGGCTGGTCTAGGGGCTGGCGTCGTTTTGACGTCCCCAACCGGAGATATGGTTCAATACGTACTCCAGATAATGTATACGGACTCCAACAACGCAGCCGAATACGAGGCCCTTCTACATGGCCTCCGGATGGTAGTCTCCATGGGCATTCAACTCCTAGAGGTGCGCGGGGATTCGAACCTCGCGATATCCCAAATAAATGGAGACTTCGATGCCAAGAATCCGAAAATGGCAGCTTATCACAACGCCATCCTAAAAATGTCAGCTCGGTTTGAGGGGCTCGAATTTCACCATATAGCCCGGGATAACAACCAGGCAGCAGACGTATTGGCACGCATTGGTGCAAAGCGCGATGCCGTCCCTCCCAACATCTTCCTAGAGAGGTTGTTCAAGCCATCCGTACTATGTGAGGGGGAATCCGGAAATAACAACCCGGACCCAACCGCACTGCCTGACACCGAACATTCTGACACAATTGGCGGTTCTGCCAATGAAGTAACATCCTCAGCCCACGTAATAATGGCAGTCATTGCCCCGTGGACGGAACCATTCCTAGCCTACCTAACCAGGCAGGAACTTCCCGAGGACCAAAACGAGGCCCGCTGCATAGTGCGGCGATCTAAAGCCTATAAGGTCCATGAGGGCGAGCTTTACAAGAAAAGCACAACCGGAGTCCTTCAAAGGTGTATCTCCGAAGAGGAAGGGCGGAATCTTCTGGCTGAAATTCATGCCGGACTCGGCGGGCACCACGCCGCAGCCCGGGCCCTTGTAGGCAAGGCCTTCCGTACAGGATTTTATTGGCCGACAGCCCGGGCAGATGCTCAGGACTTAGTCCAACGATGCGTCGGTTGCCAGCTCTTTGCCAATCAAAGACACATGCCACCCACTGCCCTCAAAACTATACCCATAACCTGGGCCTTCGTGGTCTGGGGGCTTGACATGGTTGGACCCCTTAAAGGAGGAACCCACAAGCAAAAATACCGACTGGTCATGATGGATAAATTCACCAAATGGATAGAGGCCAAACCTGTTAAGACGGCCGAATCTGGACCGGTGATAGACTTCATATCAGGGGTCGTACACCGTTACGGCGTCCCCCATAGCATCATCACTGATAACGGCACGAACTTTATGGCCGAAGAGGTCAAACTCTGGTGCAAAAAGATGGGCATCAAGCTCAACTATGCTTTAGTCTATCACCCTCAAACTAACGGTCAAGTCGAGCGAGCAAATGGTCTAATCATGAGCGGCATCAAACCCAGATTAGTGCGATCCCTCAAGGAATCTAACATGCACTGGGTAGAGGAGCTCGACTCCATACTCTGGGGGCTGCGGACCACTCCGAATTGCACCACCGGATTTACACCATTCTTTATGGTATACAGCGCAGAGGCAGTTCTGCCCTGCGACATAATTCATGACTCACCTCACGTGCGCATGTACGAAGAAAGAGAAGCCGAGCTTGATCGGCAGGACAGTTTGGACGCATTGGAGGAGGAGCGTGACGTGGCAAAAGCCCGTTCCGCATTCTATCAATAGCAAGCTCGAAGATATCAAAGTAGAGAAGTACGGTCCAAAACTTACAACGTTGGTGAGTTAGTTTTACGCCTGCCGGACAAGAAAAAGGACAAACTCAAGCCCAAATGGGAAGGTCCCTTTATCATCGACCAAGTCATGACCGGTGGAGCGTACCATCTGCGAGATGCACCGGATAACCGACTCAAGCCGAACCCACGGAACACAGCCCGTCTCCGAAGATTCTACGCCTAGCGGCGGATTCTGAGTTCGTCTCCTTCCTCCGTCTATATTTTACATATTAGTTGTCTTCTGTTTCTCTCCTTCTCCCTCCTTTTCTTTTACAGCCTTTGAAAGCTTGTTTGCTCATTGTTCGCACACACTTGACGTGCTATCCGCACTCATTATACCTGGGGGCTTCTTTAACAGAAGCTTATTTATACGGGCTTCATGCCCAACACATGTGTCACACTTCCGCATGTACCTTTTATTCACCATTATATGCATCGATATGACTTAAGTTTTGGCCAAGCTGGGTTGCCTGGCTCCTGTCCTTACCCCTACGTTCCCGATTATTCGGCTAGGCGGTAAAGGGAGCACCCCTGCGATTGTTACTGCCGGGTCAGCCGGATGTGTACCTCAGACTGGGTGAAGCCGAAAGCTAGCATTCTTAAGGGAATATTCGGTCGGTGAACTAAAAGACGATTTCTCACCTATTTATTCATCTGCCCCAAGATGTTTTTCTGCTTTTTTCGCAGTCTGGACATCCACTTTAGGGCATGCCTCCCAGGGAAAGGAACCCCTAACGGAACTATTCTCCCTGGAAGATGTTTCTTACTACCCATTTAATATAACATAACTAGTTGGGCACTTGTCTGATAAAGCACTAATGATCCCTACGCCTGGTCTCCACGCATGCCCCGGTTCTTATATAACCGCGAGGGTATTCGGACACACTCCGGACTATCGGGTCCCGAGGTTGAATCCAAAAGGTCCGCCATGACAAACGATCTACAATCCGGCTAGAAGGCATTTTACATGTCATCTTAAATTACATAGTCAACTTGACTGGGCATATTCCTCTTCAATGCCATTCAACAGGTTGTCTAGTTTACAGTCCTGCTGGGAATACTTTGCGGCCAATTCTACTGGGCCGTACACTAAGCTCACAGGGATCTCCTTCCCATCGGGCCCCACAGGTCCGACCTCGGCCATGTGGTTTGGGTCAGCCTTCGTGTACCGCGTCTTCACCATGGCCCAGGCCTCCCTGGCGCCTTGACGGCAGGCCGATATCTTCCATAATCGGAAGCGCCGCCGCGCTCCCTGAAGCCTCTCTGCAAGCTCTCCAAGGCCTTTGGGCAGGGAGACCGATGGCCATAAGGCCTGGGCGACGCCTTTCATCACCTACCGAACTCGTTCGTGCAGTTGCAAGAGCTCGGGAAGAAGGTCACCCGTAGAAGCGGGCATTTCCTCTGGAGGACGGCATGTGAGCATACCTACAGACATAACTCTGTTAGTCGACTTCCTCGCCGAACTCTTTTTCAAAGTTCGTTCAAGCACTTACTAAAAATGCCGCGTCGAAGCCGCCGATTCTCCTTTACGGAGTCAGAAAGCTGGGCATGAACATCCTTTAGTTCCTCACCCAGCCGGGTGTTGGCATCTTGGAGATTATTTTTCTCTTGCCTCACCCTTGTAAGCACATTCTCGCCGGCCTTTAACCGGCGCATGAGCTGTTGCTTGTCCGGATCTATCCCGGCGCCATCTGCAATATTATTGTCAGACTTATACACACGCCGCACTTCATAAATTACTTATCTTTTGAAGCATATATTACTAGAGGGGGTCTCTTTGGCTTCCCCCGCTGCGGCTAGTGCGGCCTCAAGTAGGGCTTTGCACTCCTCTAGCTCCTGGGACAGTTGGGTATTCTTTTCTGTAAGATCCTGCACAATAAATGATCCTTAAATCAGTTATTCTAACTATTTCAAGTCTCGGGGGCTACTGGCATATATAACTGTCAAATTTTCTCAACCGTATGTCTTTTACATACTGCTCCGTGGCTCTGGCTAGACCATTTTGAGCGGCACGGAGGTGCACATCTCCCGAATTAAAGGCATCCAATGCCTCTGGGGAGAAACATGCGTCACGAAGAACTGTCCGGCGACGCCTGTGATTCATGGCACTCTCCACCTCGGAATTGGTGGCAGATAACCTATCGGCATCCTCTGTCGGAGGAGGATCCGACACACGCCTCGTGTTCACCTCCGCTTCTGGACCTGGCTTTGGAGCCTGGCGAGCGGAGGATTGATTGGCAACCTTTCCGGATACAGTCCGACAAGTGCTCTTCTTCCTGAAAAAGCACGAGCGTTAGTATGCCTCCCGGGAATAAAGCCTGGGAGTAAGGTGACACGCCATACCGTTGCGCCAGAGTTTCGATCCGGACCACACTTCTTTTTAGCCTGCTGGGCCGTGCTGCCCCTTGTTGGTTAGCCGCCGCGGGCTCGGCCTTCCGCCTCCAAGGCGCCCCCTGCAAAACGCCATCGGTATACGGTGATCAAAAATAAGCATGGATGGGTCATTTTCAAAGTATTGGGACTTTGGTATCAATTACCTGTGAGGCTGGAAGTATTCCGGGGTAATCGACCGTAATGGCGACCAAGGCATTATCGATGCTCAGTTGGTGAAATACCCCATCAATCAGCTCCACCGATATGTCCGGATCCTCTTGGGAGGCCGGATCGAGGAACCGTTCCGGATCCTCGGGTTGTGGAGGCGGGCTGTTTATATCCCTTATGGCCTGGCGCAGTTCCTGTGTCGAAATCGCAAAATGAGATACTTGACTATGGGAATATGGATCGGATGGGCAAAAGGAAATGTCCGCTTACCCAGCTTGGAGGATTGTACATAGAAAATCCGTCCTGTGGATTGACACGGAGAAATTCCTCCTCTTCTCCTTTGTACAATGCAGACAAGATCTTCGTCAGATCGGCGACCGATCCCAGCCCCTTACGGTCGCAGCGGGTGGCATCATCCTCCCCATTGAAGTCCCACATGGGGTGGCCTCTATACTGGAGCGGCTGCACCCCCCAAATAATGCATGTGGCCATGCCCCGATCATGGTCAGTCCGGAATGAGCTAACAACCTTATTCGGCTCATCAGGTAAAGGACGACCCTGTCATTTTCCATCTGAGGGATCCGTGGATGCCAGCTTAGGCGTGTCTTCAAAGGAGCGTTATTGAACTCAGGGAGGCCGATCCGAACAGGGTCCGGCAAGGGGACATCTTCTATATAAAACCATTCCAAAGGCCAGTCTTCGGACGCCTTCTTCAGCGTTCCGGATAGATATCGGGTCCCAGCGATGCGTCATAGTTTGGCTCCGCCCACTTGATATATTGACCCCTCTTGAGAACGGGGCACAAGGCAGACCAACTTCTTCCACAGCGCAAAATGAGCCTCGATGCCCAAAAACAGCTCGCAAAGGGCCACGAAGCCTGCGATATGCAAAATGGAGGCAGGCGTAAGGTTGTGCAACTGGAGGCCGTAGAACTCCAGGAGCCCCCGGAGAAACGGATGAATTGGAAATCTGAGCCCTCTTATCAAATAAGAGACAAGGCATACCCGCTCTCCTTTGGAGGGGCTGGGGACGCTCTCTGCTTGCTTTCCGCCCTTATAGGTGGCGAGTCCGGCTCGAACCGGAACCATGAAGGCTGGGGGAAGGAATCCCTTGGTTTGGAGCATCACTAACTCGCTGTACGGGACGAAGCATCTCTCCCAATCTCCAGGCCGAGGGCTGGGAGGGCGAGAGGAGGAGCCGCGTTGACTGTCCATGATGGAATGGATTTCTGTCAGATGCGCTCTGATGAATGCTCGCGAAGGAAGGATGGTGTGATTCGGATCTAGATCCTCGTCTCTTTTATAGGCAGCTCATTTGCGCAGTTAGGGGGGTAAATGTAAAAATACTCTGGCTTTTCGCATTCGTTCAACACGTGGAAGATGGCCATTGTTGGGCGTGGAAGCCGAGGAGCGCAATATTCACAGGAAGCCGGACGCTATTCAACAGGTACACAGGATTTGGAGAAGAACCCGCCTTGCAATGCCGAAGACAATCTACGCGCCGGACTCATCGCCATTGAAGCCTGGTTCGGGGGCTACTGAGGGAGTCCCGGATTAGGGGGTGTCCGGATAGCCGAACTATCACCTTTGGCCGGACAATCTACGCGCCTGGACTATGAAGATACAAGATTGAGGACTCCATCCCGTGTCCGGATGGGACTTTCCTTGGCGTGGAAGGCAAGCTTGGCGATACGGATATGTAGATGTCCTACCATTGTAACCGACTCTGTGTAACCCTAACCCTCTTCAGTGCCTATATAAACCGGAGGGTTTTAGTCCGTAGGACGAACAATAATCATACCATAGGCTAGCTTCTAGCGTTTAGCCTCTCTGATCTCGTGGTAGATCTACTCTTGTACTACTCATATCATCAATATTAATCAAGCAGGAGTAGGGTTTTACCTCCATCGAGAGGGCCCAAACCTGGGTAAAAACATCATGTCCCTTGTCTCCTGTTACCATCCACCTAGACGCATAGTTCGGTACCCCCTACCCGAGATCCGCCGGTTTTGACACCGACAACAGGCAAATTGTGTTGCAGAATAGGTTCCTGTTTAAAGAATACTTCATCTATTTCCCTTCTTTCATTCATGAACATATCATTTTCATGGTCTAGCAAATAGTGTTCTAAAGGATCACTAGGAGGTACGGCAATAGAAGCAAGACCAATAATTTCATCCTTACTAGGCAATTCTTCCTCACGATGTTGTTTACTAAATTTAGAGATATTAAACTCATGAACCATATCATCCAAGCCAATAGTAACAACATTCTTTTTGCAGTCTATCTTAGCATTAACAGTATTCAAGAAGGGTCTACCAAATATAATGGGACAAAAGCTATCTTGTGGAGAACCAAGAACAAGAAAATCAGCGGGATATTTGGTTTTTCCACACAAGACTTCAACATCTCTAATAATTCCTATTGCAGATATAGTATCTCTATTGGCAAGTTTAATTGTAACATCAATATCTTCTAACTCAGTAGGTGCAATATCATGCATAATTTCTTTGTATAAGTCAATGGGTATAACACTAGCACTAGCACCCATATCACACAAGCCATGATAACAATGATCTCCTATTTTAACAGAAATAACAGGCACGCCTACCACAGGTCTATGTTTATCTCTATGACAAGGTTTAGCAATTCTGGCAGTTTCACCACAGAATTGAATAACATGCCCATCAATATTATCAGACAAGAGATCTTTAACAATAGCAATATTAGGTTCTACTTTGACTTGCTCAGGAGGTGTATAAGTTCTAGTATTGCTTTTACGAACAACTGTTGAAGCTTTAGCATGATCCTTCATTCTAACAGGGAAAGGTGGTTTCTCAACATAAGAAGTGGGAACAATAGGATCATTATAAGTGACAATCTTTTCTTCAAATTTAATAGGTTCAGCTACTTTTACTTATATGGGAGGATGATATTTAAACCACTTCTCCTTGGGGAGATCAACATAAGTAGGAAAAGATTCACAGAAAGAAGCTACTATCTCAGAGTCAAGTACATATTTAGTGCTAAACTTACGGAAAATATCGGTATCCATAAAAGATTTAACACAATCAAACTTAGGTGTCATACCTGACTCCTTACCTTCGTCGAGGTCCCAATATTCAGAGTTGCGTTTAATTCTATCCAATAAATTCCATCTAAATTCAATAGTCTTCATCATAAAAGAGCCAACACAAGAAGTATCAAGCATGGTGCGATTGTTATCAGAAAGGCGAGCATAAAAACTTTGCATAATCACTTATCTTGCGAGCTCATGATTGGGGCATGAATATAACATTGATTTAAGCCTCCCCCAAGCTTGAGCGATGCTTTCTCCTTCGCGAGGCCAAAAATTATATATATAATTGCGATCACGATGAACAAGATGCATAGGGTAATACTTTTGATGAAATTCCAATTTCAATCTTTTATAGTTCCATGATCTCATATCATCACATAGCCTATGCCATGTCAATGCATCTCCCTTCAAAGATAAAGGGAAAGCCTTCTTCTTAACAACATCATCAGGTATACCTGCAAGCTTAAATAGTCCACAAACATCATCCACATAGCCTAGATGTTCATCAGGATGCTTTGTTCCATCTCCTGTAAAAGTGTTAGCTAGCAGTTTTTCCATCAAACCCGAAGGAATCTCAAAAGGAGTTTCATTTTCAATAGGTTCAGTAGTTTGAGTAGGTTGAGGAGCAACTCTTTGCTCTACTGGACGGGGTGAAGATACCCCGAACAAGCCCCTCAGAGAATTACTTTCCATAGTAACAAGTGACAGAAAATTTCAGCACACTAAATAAATTTTTCCTTACCAAATTCCACCTACCAAAGGCGCTTCACTCCCCGGAAACGGCGCCAGAAAAGAGTCTTGATGACCCACAAGTATAGGGGATCTATCGTAGTCCTTTCGGTAAGTAAGACTGTCGAACCCAACAAGGAGCAGAAGGAAATGATAAGCGGTTTTCAGCAAGGTATTCTCTGCAAGTACTGGAATAAGTGGTAACAGATAGTTTTGTGATAAGATAAATGGTAGCGAGCAACAAGTAATAAAAGTAAATAAAGTGCAGCAAGGTGGCCCAATCCTTTTTGTAGCAAAGGACAAGCTTGGACAAACTCTTATAATAGGAAAAGCACTCCTGAGGACACATGGGAATATCGTCAAGCTAGTTTTCATCACGCTCATATGATTTGCGTTCGGTACTTTGATAATTTGATATGTGGGTGGACCGGTGCTTGGGTGCTGTTCTTACTTGAACAAGCATCCCACTTATGATTAACCTCTATTGCAAGCATCCGCAACTACAACAAAATTATTAAGGTAAACCTATGCATAGCATGAAACATATGGATCCAAATCAGCCCCTTACGAAGCAACGCATAAACTAGGGTTTAAGCTTCTGTCACTCTAGCAACTCATCATCTACTTATTACTTCCCAATGCCTTCCTCTAGTCCCAAATAATGGTGAAGTGTTATGTAGTTGACGTTCACATAACACCACTAGAGGTTAGACAACATACATCTTATCAAAATATCGAACGAATACCAAATTCACATGACTACTAATAGCAAGACTTCTCCCTTGTCCTCAGGAACAAACGTAATTACTCACAAAGCATATTCATGTTCATAATCAGAGGGGTAATAAAGTGCATAAAGGATCTGAACATATGATCTTCCACCAAATAAACCAACTAGCATCAACTACAAGGAGTAATCAACACTACTAGCAACCTACTAGCACCATTCCTGGACTTGGAAACAAGAACTGGATACAAGAGATGAACTAGGGTTTGGAGATGAGATGGTGCTGATGAAGATGTTGATTGAGATTGCCCTCTCCCGATGAGAGGAGTGTTGGTGATGACGATGGTGATGATTTCCCCCTCCCGAAGGGAAGTGTCCCCGGCAGAACAGCTCTGCCGGAGCCCTAGATTGGTTCCGCCAAGGTTCCGCCTCATGGCGGCGGAGTCTCGTCCCGAAAGGTTGCCTTCTATTTTTTTCTCATCGAAAGACTTCATATAGGAGAAGATGGGCATCGGAGGGCCACCAAGGGGGCCCACGAGGTAGGGGGCGCGCCCAGGGGGAGGGCGCGCCCCCCACCCTCGTGAGCAGGGTGTGGGCCCCCTGGCCTTCATCTTTGGAGACGATTTTTCTTTATTTATTTTAAGGTATTCCGTGGAGTTTCAGGACTTTTGGAGTTGTGCAGAATAGGCCTTCAATATTTGCTCCTTATCCAGCCCAGAATTCCAGCTGCCGGCATTCTCCCTCTTCATGTAAACCCTGTAAAATAAGAGAGAATTGCCATAAGTATTGTGACATAACATGAAATAATAGCCCATAATGCAATAAATATTGTCATGAAAGCATGCTGCAAAATGGACGTATCAATGGTCTAGGCCCACATGCGAATGATACTCGGCGGAATGTTCAAATGAGGCATGCGGGAGGATGGACTCGAGTGGAGGGCGACATGATCGATGGAGAAGAGGGTTGGAGAGGATTGAGAAATAAGCAAACGCCACATGATTATACTTGAACGGCTCAAATAAACAATAAGTTGTCTCGCTTGGCCAACATAGTGAAAGGCCTAATGTGCAGCGCGGAGCACTGACGCTCGAATATGGCCGGGAAAATAGGGAAACCGACATGTGGGGCACACCTGTCGGGACGATGTAACGCAGACTAGTCCGACGGAGGAGTTGGCCCACGACCTCCTCGCCACCGGCAACCGTTCATGTGGGTCGTGGGGGCCAACAACGTGGCGCAGTTCCAGCACCGCCTCTGGACACGGCGACCTTGGTGAGCGACACGCTCATCGTCGCTGGACACGGTCGGTTTCAATGTGCCGAGGGTGGCGCTAGTGCTGTGGCACGACTAACAGTATGTTTAGTTTGAGCCCAAGGTTGCCCCATCAAAGCATTGGCTAGCCAAAATTTTGGTTGAGGTTTTGGTTGCCCATGGTTTGGCCGGCATTGGCAAGAAAAATGAACTAGAGTTGGCTAGAGTTCTTTGGCATGCCAAGAAAATGGCAACCATCCAAACGAAGACCAATCTTTGGGTCATTACCAAAAAAATTTTAAGGTGCACTTTGGCCACAATCCAAACACACCCCAATACCTGGCTCGTCGAGGATGCACGGGGCGCCGTGATGCATTCGTGGAGTGGTGTAGCGCGGCCAACTACATCCTCACGACCTGAGACCATGCTGGGTCGTCTTGCTTTTTCAATGACATGCGGGAATCGTATGTGAGCAAAGGGCATCTCCAACGCTGCCACGACTGCAACTAACTACCCAGGCACACCAAAAACCCTCGTCCCTCGCGCCATCGCGCGATGTGTTCCCAGCCGGCGCCAGCTGCCCGCATTCATGCCGTCCGTCCGTATGCCGTTGTTAAGAGGCTCGGTGCTCGAGGAACCAACTCCGGCGACTTAATGACCCACCCGGACGCTTGGCCTCACCGAAATGCGCTACTTAAAGCGGCAACGCCCAGCTAACCTCCACACCATAGTGCATCGTCCTCCTACATGTCACCACATACGCCATGACCGCAAGCGCGAAAGCTCTGCCGGAGAGATTGTCTTCGACGATGAAGCTCGAGGTCGCCGCCCTCGCTCAAGTTGCCTCTCCCGATGCAATAGCGACGTAGTCGGACGCGGACGCGACCGCACAAGCGGTGGCTACGCTGGCGGCCAAGACGGGAGCACCGTTAGCCACGCGTCCTACTTGCCGCCGTCCAACGTCTGGCACCACCGAGGTCGGGGACTCTTCCGAGAATGAGTAGGGCATGGGAGGCATCAGGGCATGGTGTGCCAACTGGCTGGTCCGTATCCCGTGTTCTACTCTTCCTCGCCGGAGACCGCACCTTCACTTTACGGGTCTTGAACCCCGCCCCCGTACATAGAGATCGCAGATGGAGGACGTCGGTCGCCACTGTAGAATAGGTTTAGGGTTGGGTTTATTCTATTTTTCTATCCTATAAAACTTTGAAATATAATTAAAATCTACCGTGTTAGCATTAATCTTGGTCGGTGTATCTGAACTTTGACAATAATATAGTATATTGTAGGAGTACTAGCAAGATGCCCGTGCGTTGCACGGAACATCAGGATCTTGTGGGAGAAAAGGATGAATGAGGGAAGGCCTTATCTACAAATGTGGAGAGGAGTGCGGGTAAATTGTCATAGTTTCCTTCCTATCCGTTAGATATAGATCGGACGGCCTATATTGCAGGATGACAGGCACACCATCATCACCAACTCTGCTTTTTGTTGAACCGAGACAAAGCTAACATGCGAAGTAAATAAACACATAGGGTCTATACATACACAATTTATCTTAGGCACTCCAATAGTACGTCCACTACACATTCACGCATTTCACATCTTTATACATCTATGGGAACCTACGAAAGGGTTAACGTGAATTGCCTCTCTCTCTCTCCTCCCCTGATTTTCATGGTGGTGGGCCCCTACCTCCCCCCAATCTACAATCAACAGCTCACATGTTTCACATTACGTTAATTATGTAACTGGGATTATGTAGGTGTAGCATTACTCGTCCTAAAAAACACAATAAGCCAACCTCCCAGCATATCGCGCGGGAAAAGACCCAGCCGCGCCGTTTTGGTCGGGATTACCGGATTACTAGTAGTAGTATCGATGGATCGCGCGAAGCACCAAGTTTTTCTTTGAGGGGGCGAAGCACCTAGTTTAAAAGGAAAAAAGGCGGTACACTCACAGCACCCTTGTCGCGGTCGCATTGCACCCCACACATGTTCGGTCCTGCACATGGCTCACGCAAACGGAACGCGCTTCGGCTTGCCTCTTCACTGACACGTGGGACTGCACTTGGAGAAACTGACCATGCGCCAAACTCCCCCCGCTCACCACGCGAAAATCTCCCCCCCCCCCCAAAAAAAATTC
>NC_041385.1:252645817-252693131 GCF_002162155.2 Triticum dicoccoides
ACCGATATGTCGGCGCCGCGGTTCGTCGAGGGGACGCACAACGATCCTCTCGCTCCCACAGTACGCTCTCGTAGATTGCCGTCCTCTAGCCGCGCCGCCACCGCTGGCGACGTTCTTGTGGAGGCGCACGACGGTCAGCACCGCCATCGCTGGCGACGTTCGTGTGGAGATGCACGGCAGTCAGCTTCTCCCATAGTACGCGCATTCTAGAAAGAGGCCCCGTGCATGTCGGTGTAGCGGTGAATGTTAGCTGATAGACGATGTTAATCTCACTGTTTGCTGAAGTAGTTTACAGTCAATATGCTCTTCTTAAGAAGCTTCCTTGCCCTGTTCTGCACTCAATCTGCTTAGCTAGGATGGCATGCCAAGGCCGATTAGTTGCTAAAATATCCTGCCATATATTTATTGTGACGTAGATTGCCAAGGTCTAGTAGCCAATCTGTTAGGTGAAATAGCTCTACACCATTTTATACTCGATCTTTATTGCTGCGATGGCCTTCGATAGTTTGATGGCTGTGTGCTCGGCCTCATCGACTGCTGAAATAGCCTGCCATAATTTAGCACTCAAATCTGTCTGCTCGTCTAAATATCTTGCCATAGCTTTAGACATAGACCTAGGTATTTTTTTCTGGACTTCATAAAAAAGCATATATGTTTTTCCTGTAATACCTAGTATAAGAACTAATTTGTATGTCTAATAGATGGACATGACTTGGATAACTTCTGCTCGAAGATTCTCCACTACATTGTCGAGGGGGTTGAAAACTTCATGAACTTTATCAGAGCCGAGTATGGTGGTCCAAAATCAGATGTGCTCTGCCCGTGTACCAGTTGTATGAATTCAGTTACAAGACCCCAGTCAACTGTGCAAAATCATCTACACTTGTATGGGATGTTAGTGACATATACTAGGTGGGTTCATCATGGTGAAGCTGTGAACGTCAATGTTATTGACTACGTGGAAGCAGCAGATCACCATCTTGATCTGTTTGATGCTCAGGTGGAAGAGGAGGAGGAGGTGGTTGTGGCGGAGCCAGTGAGTTTGACCAACATTGAAACAATGCTACGAAATGCTCGTGCATTTCGTGAACTTTCACCTGTAGAAGAAAAACGGTGGGCCCGCATGTTGGAACAATGCAACGTGGCTGTCACCCCAGGAAATAAGCTGTCAGTATTCTCAGCTATGGTCACCTTTCTTCAGGTGAAGACATCTGAGCGGATGACCAACAAATCATTCGATGTGATGTTGGCTGCTTTCCGCAAATCTTTCCCGGATGCGTCTGAGCTGCCACACACCTACAGTAAAATGAAGAATTTCCTTCGTGCAGTTGGAATTGGATATGATATGATCCATGTTTGTAAGAATAATTGTGTTCTGTTCCGGAAGGATTATGCCAACTTAAGTGAATGCCCGAAATGCAAATCATGAAGATGGAAAGATGGCGATGCTGTGAAGAGGATCCCTCATAATGTTCTGAGGCATTTCCCAATTATACCAACATTGCAGAGGTTGTTTCAAGATGCTGAAAGAAGAGAGGATATCTGTGGCATTATAGGAACCAAGAGTACAGAGATCAGAATGTAATGAGCCATCCATCGCATGGTAGTGAGTGGAAAAGCTTCAATCATAAACACAAAAAGTTTGCTGCTGACCCGAGAAACATTAGACTTGGCTTAGCTTCAGATGGATTTAACCCATTTGGCCACCAGAGCGCCACATATAGCATGTGGCCAGTGCTTGTTATCCCTTACAACATGCCTCCAAATGTCTGCACCAAAGAATCAAACTACATGATGGCCTTGCTCATCCCAGGTCCAAAAAGTCCTGGAAAGGATTTTGATTTATTCATGGAGCCTCTTGTGGAGGAACTTCAATAGCTATGGAGGGGTGTTCTCACTCGAGACCTATATAACAGCCCACCAGCTGATTTCTTTCTACGTGTTATTATAATTTTGTGTATCCATGATTATCCGGCTTTGGGCACTATGTCAGGGCGAACGACACATGGTTACAATGCATGTGTTCGCTGTGACAGGAATCCGCTATCGTACACAATACTTAGCAAGATCTGCTACATTGGACACCGCCATTTCCCTGCCAAGGACAAGCCGCATCCTAGAAATTACCGAAGATGTGTGTTCAATGCAAAGCATGAAAACCGTGATGCGCCAAAGAGGCTCACCGCCGATGAGTTGCAAGTGGAATTAGAGAAGGTCAGGCATATTACACTAGGAAACCATCCTGGTAATGGTAGCGGGAAAAGGAAGAGTGGCAGGGCAGAAGAGAGATTATTGTTTACCCGCAGGTCCACTTTGTGGGACTTGGAGTATTGGAAAGATTTGGATCTACGGCATAATCTTGATGTGATGCACATCAAGAAAAATATATGTGATAGCATTATCGACACACTTCTTAATATTGAAGGCAAGACAAAAGATACCTTAAAATCTAGGATTGATTTGACACACCTGGGTATCAGACAGGATTTGCAGGTGCAAGATGAAGGTAAACCAAGGGATATGGCACCAGCCGTGTACGTCTTGGACAAGGTAAAAAGAAAAGAATTCTGCGAGGTCCTGTCACGTGTGAGATTCCCACATGGATTTGATTTTGCAACCCTAAAAGGAGAGTCAGTGCAGATGGAAACAAGGTACAAAGGTTGAAAACTCATGACTGCCACGTCCTACTTCAAAGGGTTTTACCTGTTATTCTTAGAGGATTGGGCCGCCCTGACTTATACAGAGCAGTTGCAGAGTTCGGAAAATTCTTCAGGCAACTCTGTAGTAGAAATATCAGGATAGATGCTTTGGAGTGTCTTAGAGACCAGATACGAACTATTTTATGCGACATTGAGAAGATATATCCTCCAGCCTTCTTTGATGTGATGGTGCATTTGGCTGTTCATCTACCTGATGAGCCACTACTTAGAGGTCCAGTACAGTATGGCTGGATGTACCCTATTGAAAGGCGGCTAGGCACTTTCAAGGGCTATGCTAGGAGAAGAGCTAGACCCAAGGGTTCCATTGCAGAGGCCTACATTGCTACAGAAGCATTGACATTCTGCTCAAAATACATTGAAATAACTGATCAGCTTAGTAAAGAGGTGGGTGAAGACAATCCCGGGCTCAATATTTTCGATTATTCTATTCGAGTTATAGGGAAGAGTCGACAAGAGGACAAACCTAAAGATTTGGACAAAATGGTTTGGTATGTGTTGAATAACTGTCCTGAGATACTACCTTATATCAAGTAAGTGCTAAGTACTGCAGCTTATACAACGTAATCTACTAAACCTGCAGCACATTCTTATATATTTAGATGTTTGACGTGATCACAATGATGTGCAGCATCTACAAAAAAGAGTTACTACCGGAAAATCCAAGAAACATTGACAAACTGGTTATGGCAGGATTTGCGAAATAGTTCAAGAGCCATGTAAGCTTTTGAATTGCACTGTCAGTTTTTTTAATATATTGAGTACATAAGATGATCAGCTTATCTATTTTCTAACCATAGGTTAAGAAGATGCGGGAGGATGGGCAGGCAGTTGATGATGCCCTTTACTCACTAGCAATGGGTCCTGATACTCGGGTAAGACATTATGAATCTTGCATTGTTGGAGATGTGCACTACAACACCCATGCACGCGACGAAGGCAGGAAGACACAAAACAATGCCGTCATGAGCACGGATACGTATGACAAAGAGACAACTGAAATGTATGCTAACATAACAAACATTGTTTAGTTGCAGTATATCTCTAGTTTCGAGGATCATTGGTGTGTGGTTCTGTTGGGCTGTCATTGGTATAACATGTTTTCCAGGATCGCAAAACCCAGAGCTGATGATTATTTCAAATCCATCAATGTCAAGGCAGTGTACCAGACCAACGATCCTTTTATGTTGGCAAATCAAGCAACACAGATATTTTTCTTGGAAGACATATTTGCACGTAGTGATGACTGGAGAGTATTGCAAAGGTTTGAGCGAGGAATTTGTTTAATAAAGTTGCACAATAAGATGATGCTTACACTGCTCCTGATGTACAATATAACACAGATGTTCCTAATATCTTTGAGAACCATCATGTTAATGACACCAGCAAAAAGATTGTCTGTCGTGTTGTGGACATACAAGAGTTGATCAAGAAGAAGCCAACGTTCGAGGACGTTGAGGATGAAGAAGAAGATGACACCATGGGGAATTACAATTCAAACTGATACACATGGCGAAGATGTGGACGCTGTTGCTGCGGATGATGATTAGATTGCTTTTGTCGTATTTGCTTGTCAGAAGACATTTTTTATCTACTATGTGAAATTGTGTTTGCTATGATAGTTGAAACCTGATGAACGTGTTTTTTAGTATTTTGCTATGAGAACATCACTTGTTACGAATGCTGATTTGTGTTTGGTGATTGTATGATGACTAAAATATGATGACATTGTTGTTTAGTTGTACTCATATTTGGCTATGAAACTTGAATTTGATGGCATAGTTTGCTGTTGGACTGCAATTTTCTCAACGTCTTCGAATGAGAACAAAGCTGACCCGACAGGGCCTCTGCTAATTTATTTATTTATTACCAAAAGGGCCTCTGCTATTTATTTATTTATGAGCAAAAGGGGACACCCCCTGATTTCCATTAATAGAAATCATTAGATGTTCACAACACTACGCCCAGCCTGCTACACAGGTTTCATTCATTACTAGTTTCAGCAAAGTGCTCTTGTCATAGCCACTGAATACATCACGAGTGCTACATACACTGCAAATAAAGAGACAATCATCCTACAGAGCACATCGATTTTGCCCATTATCTTCACAAGCTCTTTCATCTCATCATTGATGTCAAGGCCATTCAGCAGCTGTTGCTTGGCCATGATCAGAGGAACTGCATCTTTAACCTTCTGCTCTGCATCTTCCTCTTCTATTGTTCCTTTAGTTACTTGTCCAACACCCCAACCTGCTGGTATTGGGATTCCTTGGCTAACCAACTAATCAGCGTAGTTGCATTCCCCCACATCAGCAACTTCCCAGAAATATAAATCACACGAATCTTCCCTTTTCTGCACGAATCAAATTGGAAGATCATCAACCAAACTATTAAAAAAATCAGCAACTGAAAGCAGCAGAACAACACTTAAACATATTATTACCCCATGATTCGGGCATTTGTATAAGACTCGACCAGGGTTGAGGATTGTGGTTGAGACGCGACGGATGACTCTGCGTGATTTGCAGCAGTGGCACCACACCAACGGCAATGGGTTGCGATGAGCAACTGGCTGCGATGCGCGTGCCGGCGGGGGTGTGATGAGACCCATAGGAGATGGTACGGGTGGGACTTGGCGCATATCTGGTTGTTTCCCGCTGAAGAGCAGGTGGACGAGCAGCCAGCGAACATGGTTGCTGCGGCTAGAGCTTCTGATGCTAGGTAGAGTAAGTAGAGAAGAGGAGAAGCGAACGTTGGATATGTCAGTTTGATTACTTGCAGAGTAGCATAGCACCATATATAGTCAAATTCTAGGTTTGGATTCGAACCAGCTACAGGAGCACATCTCTTTTTTCTAAAACTCAGCAACGTCTCTTTACTGATACACTAGCTTGTTTTGTACGCCTTCTCAAGTCTTTGATTTTCTTTCCCTTTTTTAGCAAGGAAGGAAGGAGGACAATATTGAGAGTTCCTGGGACTCAAACCCAAGACCTCTTGGTTGAAAACCAAGGGGCTAGTCACTTATGTGGCGAATGTTCCCTGGGAGGAGGACGACAGACGAACGCATTTTCCTTGTAGTTTTAGTTGCAACACAAGATCGAACGGTCGCAGTTTCGGGAATGTAATCAGGAAAACGAGCCCAGTTTTTCTTTTCTTCCTATATATAAAAAAGTATGCTACTTGGTGTCGGTTAGTCAACAAACAATTATGCCAACCTTCACCATTGGATTAACATTCAACGACTGTCGTGTTTCTTCGGTCTCTTCTTCCTCGAGCCGCCAAAGCCAAACCAGCGCCGGCGGGACCGCCTGCTCCCGCCTCCCATGGCTGGCTGTGCTGCCACGCACGCATCATGGCCACATCGCACCCTAAAACTCTGCGCATCTTCCCCGGCTCCTGTTCGTTCCCGTCTGAGGCCTCAGCATCGTCCTTCGCCTTGGTTCGCTCGCCGCGGCGCCGCCCTCCGGTGTTGTCAACATGGTCAACAACCGAGAGGAATAAGGAGATGACTGTACATGGTGAGGATGACAGTACGGACCCAACAGCGCGCATTAATTTTGTTTTTTTGGGACGAAGAAGGGTATCAACTGGGTTGTGCGAGAGCTGTGGCCCGTCTAGCCCAGGCCTTTATTTCATATGTTTAGCACATGCCCAGCCCAGTTTGTTTTTTTCCTTTCTGAAAATGGCTAGCCAGCTATTTGGTTTTTTCACAGAATAACGAATGTAGGCCTACTTGTTTTTCTATGCCCTGTTGGGCCGAAAATCTTTCAAGACGAGGAGGGATGTATTTTCCCAGAAAATGGGCTATAAGTAATAAGAAATGGGCTATAAGTAATAATAAATGGGCTGTAAAATGAAAAAATACAACAAATAGGCAATTAGTTCCAAAATACTTTTTTCTTTCGGAATTTGATATTCTAAATTTCATTGTTTTTGTGCGGGTAAAATTTCATTGAATTTAAATTAAGGTATATTTAGTTTTAAAATTAATTTGAATCTGGCTAGAAATTTCGGGCTGCATGATATTTGGGACAGATTTGGAGGCTGACTTGTGGGTCTGCTTGGTTGACGTGTACGAAAGGCTTTGTCACCTTAGTCCACAAACGATTCTAGCAGTAGTGACCGTTGGATGTTAATCCAACGGCCGTGCTGCTTCTTCAATATCTGATCTTCTTGCTCTAGCCGCCCAAACCAGCGCCGGTGGGACTGCCTGCTCCCACCTTCCATGGTGGGTTGTGCTGCCGCAAGGGCCGCACCATCCCACCCTACTCCATTGCTGGCCAGGCCATTCCTCTACTCACCCACACCTCCTGTGATTTTCCGGCAACGGTAGCCGGACTAGTAAACCCTCGTACTCCCCACCGCGTGGGCAACCATTGTAGAGTCTTCCCCAGCTCCGTGTCGTTCCCTTCCTAGGTCTCGCCGTTGTCACATCCCTAGCTTCTGGCTTTGCACTAGGCTAACTTCATGTGTGCATCATGTTTAAACTTTGAAAGAAACTTGAAATGGGGATTGCCTAAACCCTAGCACCAATTAAATCAAATAGGGTCAACCCTAAATATTTTCAATGAACCCATAATGCTTTTTAGAAAAGTTCATCATTTTTGAATTGGTCTAGAACCTCTGCCAAAAATGGTGCACATTTTTCTAGGTCACTCTGGATTTTTGAAATAATGCATTAAGTATTTGTATTTGGTCATTTAATTCATATATATATATGTATATATATATATATATTAATTGCCCAAATAATACTGATAATGTTTGAGGGCTGCAGAAAAAATATTTTAACAGTGCCCAAAACTTATCTCAGTATTTTTAGGAACGATTTAGTATTTTTAGTAAATCAAAAACAAATTGTAAAATTAGAAAACAGAAGAAAGAGAGAGAGAGAGAACTACCTGGGCCACTTACCTGGTGGCCCAGCAGAGGCCCAGCCCACCCCCACCTTGCGAGTCATCTTCCTCGGCGCGCCAGAAGGACAGAGCGTGTGTGGCCGCGGCACGCCGGCATGCGCTAGCCACGTCCAGCCTGCCTACCTCATCCCCGATGCGCCTAGGCGTTGCCACGATACCCCCCAGACCCCTCTCACTCCTCCCCGTGCTTTCCTCCACTCCTGTGCTCCCTCCCCTCTCTCTGTTCGTGGGCGCCCAAGAACGCCGATGAGCACCGCCGAGTCCACCGCCTCGCCCTCACTTCTCCGACTGGTCCACGAGTTCCGCCGTCGACCTCTATGTTGTCTCCGCCGATCCACGCAACCGGAAGGCCCTCGGAGCATCGTCCCCGACCTCTTCTTCCTCCCTCGGATGCCGAGATCGCTGCCGACGCCCCGCCTGCTCCAACCCTTCCCCGAGCCCGCTGATCTACTCTGCGTGTCCATCGTGAGCCCCTGCGTCGAACCCCCCTCTTTCCCGCTTTGTTTACTCTTTGTAGACGTCGCCTCTTTGCTCGCCGTAGCCGCCGCCGCATGGGCTCGTCGCCGCTGAAGCCCCGGTGACCAAATTGTCCCGCGTGTGCGTCCGTTGCACTCGCTACGCCCCGTAGAGCAATGCTAGCGCGACTTCCAGCTTGTTTGCAAGCCGCAGCGCCAACCCTGCACCCACCCGACCTCCGGCCGCCGCCCAACTCGCCGCCGCCAGGGCCGGCCCTGTGTTTCGGGAGGCCCTAGGCGAACTCGACGACATGGGCCCCTATGTCCTAAGTCCTAAGACAATATATATATGTATGCGTGTGTTATATATATAACTTATTAAAAGTAACTTTCAATCACCCATCTTTAGTTTAAAATATGTCTATAATAATTCAAATGACTCCATCGAGAATAATAATAACCAAATTCGAACCGACTCCACAAAAAACAATGGTACTAAAAAGATCGCAAAATGAAACTAAATAAAGAATACAAAGAATGGTACTAAATCATGAAGAAAAGATCAAAAGAGCATACAAAGAATTAGGAATTTATAGATTGGATGATTGGAACCCTAGACATGTTACATAGAATGACAAAAAGGATAGATTGGATTAGAATATGTCATACTAAATAAAGAATAAATAAACTACTGAGATTGTCAAATTGAGGTTTGGGATGGACAGGAACATGGATGCGTACTTCTTGACTTCCAGTCGGACGCATACTTGACTACTTGTATAGGTATTGCCGTATTGCCGCGGTGCAGGATGCCGGATGGCCGGGCTGCCGCCTGCCTGCCGGACTGCTGTGTGGCGGCAACGGCGAGCCGGCGACGCAAGGGCGACGCGGCAAGGGCCAAGGGGCAAGGCGCCGAGCGAGCGAGAAGGCCGACGGGCGGGTCAGGGCGACGAACCTACGAAGGAAACGTCGAAACGAGCGTGAGTCACAGTGCCGCTTCGCCTTCGTGTATCCATCAGCGATCACTAGCTAGCTATATCTGGGCCGCCTAGCCCATCCTATTTCTTTTCATTAATTCTTTTGTAATTTTTTACTTGCTTTTTGCTGGGCTATAGTATATGTATATACTCCATCATGTGCCCCCCCTCGCCTAGGGCCCTGGGCCATCGTCCCGTTGCCCATGCCCCAGGGCCGGCCCTGGCCGCCGCCGCCGCTACTGACCACCCCGCGACCTTCTGCTGCCTACGCTGGATGCACGGGAGCACGAGCTTCCTCCTGGTGCCCCCAGCGCACCCAGCCGCTGCCCCTAGCGCCACTCCGGCGAGCCACCGCCGCCCTGGGTCGTCGCCATCATTTAACCGCCGGCACATCCGACGTGGCAGCGTCATTAGCGGCTAATGGCGCCACTAATTGAACCCACACCCACTGACACCGGGCCCCACCCGCTAAACTAACCCCTCGCTAATTTAGTTTAACAAAAACTAACTCTCTGTTAGAACAGAGTCTATGACATGTGGGTCCGAGCGTCAGGTTTGACCTGGGCTAACGCTGTTGACCTGATGACGTCACACTGACGTCATGCTGATGCAGTAAATGGTTTCTGGAATTTAAATAAATCTTAAATGATTTATTATTTTCAGAAAATATTCAAAACTTCTAAAATTCATAGAAATTCAATCGTAACTCCAAATGAAACAAGTTATATATGAAAAATGATCAAACAAATCCAAAGAATCTGTTTATGGCATTACCATGCATGTTTGAACAACTTAAAGCTGCTGTATACAACAATTTGAATTAATGGTATTTGAAATGTCATATATGGAGTTTGAATTTGAATCTCAGATTCAAACCAACTCCATTTAACTTGCTGCTAGTTGCATTAGCTCAAACCACAGCATATTGCCATGTCATAACCATGCATCATATTGTGCATTGCATTGATTGCATTCTTCCTTGTTTGCCGGTGTTTGTCCCCTCTTGATAGACATGGTTTCGACGATGAGTTCGATGACACCGATGAAGAGCTATTACTATCTTCAAAAGTTCCAGGCAAGCAAAACCCCCTTGTTCATTCCGATACAATCCCACTCTCTCGCTCATGCTCTCTTTTATTGCATTAGGACAACAGTGATTCAACTGTTACATGCTGCGGTAGTTGAACCCCTTTCCTCTGCATGACCTATCATTGCCACAGTAAATAGATGAAACCCACTAGCATGAGTAGGAGTTGTTTGAGCCCTGATGTGCCTATCATTCATGCTTGTTGCCATGCCTGCTATAGCTTAGAGTTGTGTTAGGTCTGATTCATCGTGGATGAATTGGGAATTTGTGAACATGTCCTACTATTGAGAGCTAAGTGTGTGAACACGATTTGGTAAAGGTAGCGGTGAGAGGCCATGTAGGAGTACATGGTGGGTTGTCTCATTGAAACCGTCCTTAGGAACTAAGTTCTGTGTTTGTGATCCATGAACAGTTACTACCACACATTGGGTTCCGGTAACTCGGCCCCTCTCGACTTATTAATCAACCTGATCTCTGTCCAGGAGTTGCAACTAGTTTCTGGTGTTTGTAGGTAGTGTTAGTAGTCTACCAAGTGGCATCCGATATAGGTGGGCTTGGGACAGACTAGACACAATGGCCCGGTGTACCAAGTGGCACCCGGATGGTGGGCTTGGGAACCCTGCACACATCGTTTGGGGCCGTGAGCGACACCCCGGCCGGATCTCCTTGCGGATGGAACCCGAATAGGCGATAAACCTGGACGAGAGACTTGTGTGGTTAGTTAGGTCGTGGCCGACTCCCTCGCTAGGCTTCCGCTTGAAGGTTGCCGAGATACATGACGTGTACATGGCGGTAAGTGGCGAGAGCCTGTGTGAAGAAGTACACCCCTGCAGGGTTAACATTATCTATTCGAATAGCCGTGTCCGCGGTAAAGGACTTCTGGGTTGCCTATACAGTTCATAGACAAGTGAAAGTGGATACTCTAAAATGCGCAAGATAAGCATGAGTGCTATGGATGGCGTTCTCGTGGGAAGAAGGGAGCGGATCCATAGTGGGGTATTGGTTGGTGAATATGTGGACTCATGTGCGCCACCTTAAAAGAGTTACTTGCAGTCATAGTTCAGGATAGCCACCGAGTCTAAGCTGGCTTGCTGCAATTAAACCCCACCATCCCCTTTGTTGATAATGGTGCATATGTAGTTAGTTCTGATGTAAGTCTTGCTGGGTACATTTGTACTCACGTTTGCCTATTTTACGTTTTTGCAGAGACTTCAATCTAACTAGTAGTTCCGCGTGGAATTCGACGTTTAGCTTGTTACCTCAGCTACGATCTTGTGCCCTCGGCAGGATCTGGTAGATAGTCAGGCTTTCCAGCCTTTTTCATTTATAGATGTCTATACCCAGACATGTTAAGCTTCCGCTTGTGTTTTGACTTGTGTGCTCTGAATGTTGGGTCATGAGACCCATGTTTGTAATATCTCGCTCCTCGGAGCCTATTGAATAAAATACTTGAGTTGTAGAGTCATGTTGTGATGCCATGTTGTATTTGCACATATCGAGCATATTGTGTGTATGTTATTGAAATGCTTGGTATGTGTGGGATCTGACTATCTAGTTGTTTATCCTTGGTAGCCTCTCGTACCGGGAAATGTCTTTTACTGCTTCCACCGAGCCTTGGTAGCTTGCTACTACTCCGGAACACTTAGGCTGGCCGGCATGTGTCCTTCTTCGTTCCTGTGTCTGTCCCTTCGGGGAAATGTCATGCGATGTCTACCAGAGTCCTGTTAGCCTGCTACAGCCCAGTTTACCGGAGTCCTGCTAGCCCAGTTGCTACAGCCCGAATTCACTCGCTGATGACCGACCCATTCGTTGATGGGTCATGAATGTCTATCCCTGTAAGTTAGTGCCACTTTGGGTTCACAACTAGCCATGTCAGCCCAGGCTCCTTGTCATATGGATGCTAGCAACACTCATATACGTGTGCCAAAAGGCGCAAACGGTCCCGGGCCTGGTAAGGCGACACCCGTGCGAATACTGTGCGTGAGGCCACAAAGTGATATGAGGTGTTACATGCTAGATCGGTGTGGCATTGAGTCGGGGTTCCAACAGCTTTGGTATCAGAGCTTGACTGCCTGTAGGATTACCAAGCCAAACTGGTTGAAGTTGAGTCTAGAAATTCTTTAGTTATATAAGGGAATTGATTGTGGTTGGGAACGTAAGGCTCTTTTTACTCCTTATATCTTATGCCCTTCTGATCCGAGTCATCTTACCTTTCCTCCGGGGTTAAGAAACTAGGCTTTCTCTTCTTTCTATCAGGATCACGTGTTACTAATCCGTAGAATCTTAGGATTGTTGATTTCAGGCCTCTGTTCAGTTTCTACTACTTTTAGTATGTTGTCAGCTAAACCAGAACCTTGATATGATGTTGTTAAGTGACTATGCCAAACCTTGTGAATCTCTCAAATCTTTTCCTGAGCATTTACAGCCGTTATGTTGTCCGAGTCACCCCAGGTTTCTAAATAGTCTTATGCATTTGCAAATCCCTTCTTACCTTTCCGAAGTTTCTTTGTGCCAGATCAACCATACTAACTAGTGTGTTGAGGTACTTCATTGCCTCCGCATTTAAGTTGGAGTTATTATTATGACCCCAGATGTCTAGAGTACCACCTAGTAAGCTAGGCATGATTTGTGTACCCAGTGTGATGATTCTGTTCGTCATCCTCGAAAGCATCCCGTGATGCCATTTAGTTAGTAGGTATTCTACTCCTGGGTTTTTGAACCCGAGACTCACCCTACTCACTTCATGTTGATAGTGTTTGCTAGTTCCTTTAGGATATTAGTAACCTTTGCGATAGTCCTCGAGGTCCGTGGTATTTCCTTCTTCCAAATACCATGAACTGCTTATGGCGGAAGTTCTTGAACCAAAAGATCGCAACCAGAGTGCTCTTGATGAGTCCTCCATTCATAGTTTTGAATCTGCCAGTCCTTCCTCTTCAGCATGGGTTATCCGGAAGAAATATGTTGAACTTGTTCGACATACTAACCTATGCATCCACAACTCAGAAAGATATATGTTCCTTTGAGTTGTCCCTCTGTAATTGTATTCCGATCCTTGTCTATCAGTTGATAGTCAAGTTTATGTCGTGCATTTGTGTTCTTCGATGCATACTATTCTTATGGTCCGTCAAGCCATTCTACTTTGGAATGACTAGGAGAAGCAAACTCCAGTACCTTATCCATCTCCAGGATTGGGTCAAAGTAGTTGTATTCCGCAGATCAATTGCAATTCAGCTTTTGATTCTGTTCTACCTTGGAGTATTACCATCTTTTATATCAGCAATATCATAGGAATTGCACACCATACTATGAATTCTTGACGCAGTAATACTTCTTGCCATCATTGTTAATTCCTCGGTTCCTGTGTTATTGTAACCAGAATGCCGACAAGTGGATCATGATGTGTGAAATCAATACTGCTAGCAACCCCGTCACTTGGTAGTTAATGGACAATAATCTCATCCTTAGCGTGTTGGTATTGAATTATCATTCTAAGATTGATCGTGCTACCTAGTCCATTTTCCCTGGTGCACTCCTCGATCTATGAGATAGGATTGTGTCAATCCATCACTCTCTTGATCACATCGTCTTGCCCTGAAAAGCAAGATTGTTCGCGAGCTTAGTAACATATCGGCGGTTCGTGATTTTCCGAATATCTTCTCCGAAGTATCACCAGGTTGTCACCTGACCCCTATGTTGAGCTTGTGATCAAGTTGGTATTCTTGTAAACCATCCTTTCTCCCAGAATCTGTGTCTGATACCCTGAGCAAGTTAGTTAACCTAAACAACAACTTGGAGAGTTAGAAGATAATAGCTTGTCTGACTCAGTTCATTCCGAAGGATATCTTTGTGTGTGTGTGTGTGTGTGTGTTGAAGAAAGATGATATCTTCATTGATTGATCCTCGTGGTCAATTGTTGGATCTATTGTCTTATCGAAACTTTGATTTGAGTATGGGCTATCATCAAATCAATTCAGAACCAACGATGTTCGTAATGTTGTCTTACTCGTGGTTGTTTCCTCAAGCATACACCATTACATCTTTTGGTCTGACCAATACCATCACATCGTGCACATAATGGTGGAAGTCCAGTTATATGGAAATTCCGATGAGTTGCTGTTGAGCCCATCAGCAGCATTTTGTCTCCTCCATGATTCGTGTTGAACATCCAGCTGGTGTTGGAAACTTGTGTAAGCATTTTCTTCATGCCCCATTCATGAAGTATATGTCTGGATGAAAGAAGTGAATTCCTCTCATTCATGTGCATTCGATGCAAGTTGCCGCCGTGAATTTCAGAAAGCTAGTTTTGCTTCCTTTGGAATCGTCCCAAGTCAGTCATGCATGTGCAAAGTATACTATGGTTTGGTAGATTAATTACTTCCACTCCATATGAATTTTGTAGCACACCAAGCCACTGATTGACTTGTTCTAGGTAAATAAGTCTAATTTAAGTGCACAAGACTTCGATATCCTCAATGATGGTTCCACACCTGAACTCGGTAGTGTTTTATTATAAGACTACTATGTGGCCATGCTTGTCTGGGATAATATGTTCACATGTGTGTAGTAGAACCAGCTCCTGTTTTGGAGCTTGCTATCGTAGTTCATTCCCCTAGAATCGCGCAACGTCATCTCGTTGATTTGTGTTGCAAACTTTCATTTTTCTAGACTTGATAAGTCTGGAATGTCCTGACCCCAACCAGATTTGAATCTCAGGCAGATATGATGGTTGGAACAATTCCCAAGAACTATTATATTGGTCTCTCTGTAACCCGGTAAAGTGGATGTCGTGGCCAACACACCCAGCCGGAAGACCTATTGTTGTAGTATCTTGATTGAGGAAGTTGGCCACCTCCCCATAAGGATTTCGTAGGATTTACTCCAGTGTAACTCCTTATGGATTCTTGTGCTCCCGAAGTCTGACCTTTTACTTGATGTTCTAGATACCAAACCATATCTATGAATGGGTTATGCTAGCACATCAAGGAGAACATTAGAAGCGGAGTGCTAAATGTCTCTCGGTCGATCATCCGGATTTTGATTCCTTGGCCTCGCTAAGGTGAAATCTGAGAAGGTGTTATCTCCTTTTGCATCTGCATCGTTCATCACCATTCATCATGGTAGTATGTTGTGTTGCTAGGATCCTTGACACGGACATTGGTAAAACCTTTATGAATATGGAAATGCTCAAGTTCTTGAGAGGACGCACAAGCGCTAGATATTATCATCGGAACTAACTGGGATTGCTCTCAGTTTCTTCGGTTATGCTATAACTTTTCAAATAGGGGACTCACTCTCTACTGTTGAGCTTCTCCCAGTTACTAAAATCATCCCTTGTGTTGTCTTCAGCAAGGTAATTCACATCATCCATACTAGTCCGAGTATGCTACTCCTTCGAACTCCATCAATCAATCATTTGTGAATTGCCTTAGCCTCGTAAGAAGAGTTTCAATGATCTCTATATCAAAAGTAATTCTTTTTGCCACTTAAGGGATAATTCTATGAATCACCTCCTCTAAGGTGCCTCGTTATAGAATCATGGCAACTCAATTTCTCACTATGTTGACAACGGTTCACCACCTTTTCAAGCGTGGAATTGTTGCCTACGAAATTGAACCCCCATCATCTGTTCTTCCATCCCTCCCGAAGTGTGTTTGAACATCTCAGCTCAAGAGGTGTTATATGCCTCATTCCGTGAGTTGATCATCAGCTGCTCGATCCTTGAGAAGATCAATTCTTCTAGAGTTTTCATTTCTTCTCGTGGTCATGTTGAATGGAGTTCTCAAAGCAAGATGTCAAGATCAAGATGATGCAATGAATCAACATCTTCGAGAAGAGCAGTTGGATCGCGAAGATTGTGTTAGCTTGTGTCCCCTCTATCTTCTTACCTCACGTCTTGAATCTCGGGACGAGATTCTTGCTTAGTGGGGGTGAGTTGCCACATCCCTAGCTTCTGGCTTTGCACTAGGCTAACTTCATGTGTGCATCATGTTTAAACTTTGAAAGAAACTTGAAATGGGGATTGCCTAAACCCTAGCACCAATTAAATAAAATAGGGTCAACCCTAAATATTTTCAATGAACCTAGAATGCTTTTTAGAAAAGTTCATCATTTTTGAATTGGTCTAGAACCTCTGCCAAAAATGGTGCACATTTTTCTAGGTCACTCTGGATTTTTGAATTAATGCATTAAGTATTTGCATTTGGGCATTTAATTCGTATATATATATTTTAATTGCCCAATTAATACTGATAATGTTTGAGGGCTGCTGAAAAATATTTCAACAGTGCCCACAACTTATCTCAGTATTTTTAGGAACGGTTTAGTATTTTTAGTAATTCAAAAACAAACTACAAAATTAGAAAACAGAAGAAAGAGAGAGAGAGAGAGAGAGAGAGAGAGAGAGAGAGAGAGAGAGAGAACTACCTGGGCCACTTACCTAGTGGCCTAGCAGAGGCCCGGCCCACCCCCACCTTGCCAGTCATCTTCCTCAGCGCGCCAGAAGGACAGAGCGTGTGTGGCCGCGGCATGCCGGCACGCGCTAGCCACCTCCAGCCTGCCTGCCTCATCCTCGATGCGCCTAGGCGTTGCCACGATACCCCCCGGACCCCTCTCATTCCTCCCCGCGCTTTCCTCCCCTCCTCTCCTCCCTCCCCTCTCTCTGTCCTTGGGCGCCCGAGAACGCCGACTATCACCGCCGAGTCCACCGCCTCGCCCTCGCTTCTCCGACCGGTCCACGAGTTCCGCCGTCGACCTCTATGTCGTCTCTGCCGATCCACACAACCGGAAGGCCCTCGAAGCATCGTCCTCGACCTCTTCTTCCTCCCTCGGATGCCGAGATCGCCGTCGACGCCCCGCCTGCTCTGACCCTTCCCCGAGCCCGCTGATCTACTCTGCGTTTCCACCGTGAGCCCCTGCATCGAACCCCCCTCTTTCCCGCTTCGTTTACTCTTTGTAGACGTCGCCCCTTTGCTCGCCGTAGCCGCCGCCGCACGGGCTTGTCGCCGGTGAAGCCGCGGTGACCAAATGGTCCCGCGTGTGCGTCCGTTGCACTCGCAACGCCCCATAGAGCAACGCTAGCGCGACTTCCAGCTCGTTTGCCAGCCGCAGCGCCAACCCCGCACCCACCTGAACTCCGGCCACCGCCCAACTCGCCGCCGCCGCTGCTACGGGCCGCCCCACGACCTTCTGCTGCCTCCATCGGATGCGTGGGAGCATGAGCTTCCTCCTGGTGCCCCCAGCGCACCCAGCAGCTGCCCCTAGCGCCACTCCGGCAAGCCACCGCTGCCCTGGGTCATCGCCGTCGTCTAACCGCCGGCGCATCCGACGTGGTAGCGTCATTAGTGGCTAATGGCGCCACTAATTGAACCCACACCCATTGACACCGGGCCCCACCCGCTAAACTAACCCCTCGCTAATTTAGTTTACCAAAAACTAACTCTCTGTTAGAACAGAGTCTATGACATGTGGGTCCGAGCGTCAGGTTTGACCTGGGCTAATGCTGTTGACCTAATGACGTCACACTGATGTCATGCTAATGCAGTAAATGGTTTTTGGAATTTAAATAAATCTTAAATGATTTATTATTTTCAGAAAATATTCAAAACTTCTAAAATTTATAGAAATTCATCCGTAACTCCAAATGAAACAAGTTATATATGAAAAACGATCAGAAAAATCCAAAGAATCTGTTTATGGCATTGTCATGCATGTTTGAACAATCTAAAGCTTCTGTATATAACAATTTGAATTAGTGGTATTTGAAATGTCATATATGGAGTTTGAATTTGAATCTCAGATTCAAACCAACTCCATTTAACTTGCTACTAGTTGCATTAGCTCAAACCACAGCATATTGCCATGTCATAATCATGCATCATATTGTGCATTCCATTGATTGCGTTCTTCCTTGTTTGCCGGTGTTTGTCCCCTCTTGATAGACATGGTTTCGACGATGAGTTCGATGACACCGATGAAGAGCTATTACTATCTTCAGAAGAGCCAGGCAAGCAAAACCCCCTTGTTCATTCCGATACAATCCCACTCTCTCGCTCATGCTCTCTTTTACTTCATTAGGACAACAATGATTCAACTGTTACATGCTGCGGTGGATGAACCCCTTTCCTCTGCATGACCTGTCATTGCCACAGTAAATAGAAGAAACCCACTAGCATGAGTAGGACTTGTTTGAGCCCTGATGTGCCAACTCATTCATGCTTGTTGTCATGCCTGCTATTGCTTAGAGTTGTGTCAGCTCTGAGTCATCAGGGATGAATTGGGAAGTTGTGAACATGTCCTACTGTTGAGAGCTAAGTGTGTGAACATGATTTGGTAAAGGTAGCGATGAGAGGCCATGTAGGAGTACATGGTGGGTTGTCTCATTGAAACCGTCCTCAGGAACCAGGTTCTGTGTTTGTGATCCATGAACAGTTACTACCACACATTGGGTTCCGGTAACTCGGCCCCTCTCGACTTATTAATCAACCTGATCTCTGTCCAGGAGTTGCAACTAGTTTCTGGTGTTTGTAGGTAGTGTTAGTAGTCTGCCAAGTGGCACCCGGTACAGGTGGGCTTGGGACAGACTAGACACAGTGGCCCGGTGTACCAAGTGGCACCCGGATGGTGGGCTTGGGAACCCTGCACACATCGTTTGGGGTCGTGAGCGACACCCCGTCCGGATCTCCTCGCGGATGGAACCCGAATAGGCGATAAACCTGGACGAGAGACTTGTGTGGTTAGTCAGGTCGTGGCCGACTCCCTCGCCAGGCTTCCACTTGAAGGTTGCCGAGATACATGATGTGTACATGGCGGTAAGTGGCGAGAGCGTGTGTGAAGAAGTACACCCCTGCAGGGTTAACATTATCTATTCGAGTAGCCGTGTCCGTGGTAAAGGACTTCTGGGTTGCCTATACAATTCATAGACAAGTGAAAGTGGATACTCTAAAATGCGCAAGATAAGCATGAGTGCTATGGATGGCGTTCTCTTGGGAAGACGGGAGCGGATCCATAGTGGGGTATTGGTTGGTGAATATGTGGACTCGTGTGCGCCACCTCAAAAGAGTTACTTGCAGTCGTAGTTCAGGATAGCCACCGAGTCAGAGCTGGCTTGCTGCAGTTAAACCCCACCATCCCCTTTGTTGATAATGGTGCATATGTAGTTAGTTCTGATGTAGGTCTTGCTGGGTACATTTGTACTCACGTTTGACTATTTTACGTTTTTGCAGAGACTTCAATCTCACTAGTAGTTCCACATGGACTTCGATGTTTAGCTTGTTACCTCAACTACGATCTTGTGCCCTCGGCAGGATCTGGTAGATAGTCAGGCTTTCCAGCCTTTTTCATTTATAGATGTCTTTACCCAGACATGTTAAGCTTCCGCTTGTGTTTTGACTTGTGTGCTCTGAATGTTGGGTCATGAGACCCATGTTTGTAATATCTCGCTCCTCGGAGCCTATTGAATAAAATACTTGAGTTGTAGAGTCATGTTGTGATGCCATGTTGTGTTTGCACATATCGCACATATTGTGTGTATGTTATTGAAATGCTTGGTATGTGTGGGATCTGACTATCTAGTTGTTTATCCTTGGTAGCCTGTCTTACCGGGAAATGTCTCCTAGTGCTTCCACTGAGCCTTGGTAGCTTGCTACTGCTCCGGAACACTTAGGCTGGCCGGCATGCGTCCTTCTTCGTTCCAGTGTCTATCCCTTCGGGGAAATGTCACGCGATGTCTACCGGAGGCCTATTACCTTCTACAGCCCGGTTTATCGAAGTCCTGCTAGCCCAGTTGCTACAGCCCAGGTTCACTCGTTGATGACCGACACGTTCGTTGTTGGGTCATGAATGCATGTCCCTGTAAGTTATTGCCACTTTGGGTTCACGACTAGCCATGTCAGCCCGGGCTCCTTGTCATATGGATGCTAGCGACACTATCATATACGTGTGCCAAAAGGCGCAAACGGTCCCGAGCCTGGTAAGGCGACACCCGTGGGAATACCGTGCGTTAGGCCGCAAAGTGATATGAGGTGTTACATGCTAGATCGGTGTGGCATTGAGTCGGGGTTCTGACAGCCGTCGTCCACCGCCATGGTGATCTCCGCGCGGCCTGGTCAATGTGGTCAATGAACGACATCCATAGGACGTGGACTGTATGTGGAGAGGCTGACAGTTGGGTCCACGGCCGCACACAAGGAAATGCCTCCTTATTATTCACAGAATAATGATTCCTCCACCTGACATCTGGGACCCACCGGAAGGGCCTCTGTATTTCGCGAAAAAAATGTGCCCCCCGCTGAAAGTTCGGACCCACCAGCTATCTCCGCACGCAAGGAAGTGCCTCCTTATTACGCACACAAAAAATGAATACTCCCCCTGCTAGCTGGAACCTAGCATAGTGGGAGGCTAACTTGTGGGCCCACCAAGTTGACGGGGACGGAGGGCTTTGTCAACATAGTCAATATGAATGATTCTAGCTCCAGTTACCGTACGTTGTTCATCCAACGACCGTAGTGCTTCTTCAACTTCTGGTCTTCTTGCTCTAGCTGCCCAAACCAGCGTCGGTCGTGCCGCGTGCTCCTGCCTCCCGTGGCCGGCTGTGATGCCGCGGAGGCCTCACCGCCCCCTACTACTCCCACTGTTGGCCAGGCCATCCCTCTACTCACCCACACCCCCTGTTATTCTGCGGTGACGGTAGCCTCACACCATAGACGAACCAGTGAACCCTCGTACTCCTCTCCGCGTGGGCATCCACTACCACGTCTTCCCCGGCTCCGCGTCGTCCCCTTCCTAGGCCTCGTCGTCATCCACCACATTGGTGCTCTCGGAGCGGCGTGGTGAATGTGGTCAATGACCGACTTCAATCGGAAGTGTACTGTACGTGGACAGGCTAACAGCTGGGTCCACGGCCACAGGAAGGAAGTGCCTCCTTATTACGTGGAAAATAATGATTCCTCCACCTGACAGCAGGGACCCACCGGACGGGCAACCGTATTTCGCAAAAAAAATGTTTCCCCCCTGACTGCTGGGACCCACCGGCTACATCTCTGCATGCAAGGAAGTGCGTTCGGGCAAAAAAGTGTTTCGCCCCCCTGACTGCTGGGACCCACCAGATACATCTTCGCACGCAAGGAAGTACCTGACAGTCGGGACCCACCTGGTCGAAGCGTACGTAGCGTTGTCATTATGGTCGCGAACGTGTACGTACATACTGATCGATGTAGAGACACGCACGTGTCATAGTAGAGGCGCGCACGTTTCGTAGTAGAGGCGCGCCCGTAGCATATACACGTACGTACATAGGCTAGGATGCAACAAAGTAAATACGGCCAAGTACGTACATACCGGCGGGGTCCGAACGCCTACTCGCGCATACGTACGGCCAGGGCTCTTGTACTTGGCTGGGTCGGAACGGAGAAACAACGTCATCGTCGTGTTCATGGGGAGCCAACCGGCTGGGTCAGAACGGAATGCGTTGTCGTGTTCATCAGGAGGGCTTGGACGGAACAGGCACTGGAAACGGGGCCTGGCATACCGCAGAACAAAGGAAACGGCCTTGTGTTCGACCGGCCACAGTCGAAAAGGGATCTTGTTCATTGGGAGGGGTCTGGCGTACCGCAAAACAGAGGAAACGGACTTCTGTTGGACCTCCTACAGTCGAAACGGGAGGGGTGTGGCGTACCGCAAAACGGAGGAAACGGACTTGTGTTGGAGCTCTACAGTCGAAATGGGGGTCCTGTTCATCGGGAGGGGTGTGGCATACCGCAAAATGGGACTCCACGAGATACTGTTTATCTCCAGCGTCGACCTCCTCCAGCCTCCACGGGCTGATGTTCATCCACCGTCGACATCCTCCAGCCTCCACCTGCGACTGTTCATCCACGGGCTCCTGTTCATCCAGCCTCCACTGCACACTACTCCACCAGCTACCGTTCAACCAGCCCTCTCCACGGGCTCCTGTTCAACCACCCCTCCACGGGCTACTGTTCATCCAGCCCTCCACCGACTACTGTTCAACCAGCCCTACACGGGGTCGTCCTATTCATCCAGCCCTCCACGGGGTCCTGTTCATCCAGCCCCAACCGGCTCGACCGATCGGGGTCCTGTTCATCCAGAGGCAACAACACGGGGTCCTGTTCATCCACCCCCATTGGGAACTATTCATCCAAACCCCCCAGCAACGCTCACTGTTCATCCACCCCCTCCCGCAACGCTCACTGTTCATCCAGAGGCAGCATCGATCGGCTTCAGTTAGAAGCAATAGCAAAGGAATCACTCGGGTTTAGTAACGTAGCTAGTGCAATCGCTCGGGTTCAGTTAGAGCCCAACGCCTCGCTCATGTTCAGTTAGAGCCCAACGCCTCGCACCCACTTGCATACGGTACGAAAGAAACGTGCATTGCTTGGCCCCTGACCACCCACCGTAACCAGGAACTCCACGAAATTTTCGTCGCCCTCGCTTCTACCATGGTTTTTTCTGTCATGGATGGCCCAAAGAATGTCATGCAGCTGCGTCTCCAGCTGCCCAGGACGAAAAGACCATTTGCTGTCATGATTTTTTGTCATAGAAGTAGGAGCTCACCACATCTATGATGATACCGGGTTTTGTCACAATTATCGTCATAGAAGTGTCATAACCATGAAAGAAAGAAAAAAATCGTTCGGCCCAAAATGTCACGGATGTGTGTTTTTTTTGTAGTCTATCTTTAGGCCCTTTAGAGGCCCACGGTGACTCTAGCCCATAATGAACCTTAAATTTCTTTGTACCCGTCAACGGCCAGGATTCACATGGGCCGTTTCCAGCATGTGTTAGCTTTTGGCCTACTGATGGTCCATACATTGTTGGGCTCCGTTCCGGCCCTTGATTACTTCCGGCCCGTTACTGGCATGTTCCCCTAATGGGCCAAATTCGGCCCGTGGCAAGAGTCGGCCCATTTTTGGCCTGTTAACCCGTTGCGTTGTTTCTAGCCCATCATATATTCTGGCCCATTAATGACCCGTTATGCCTGTGACAGAATTAAGCCTTTGCTGCCCTCCGGCCTGTTAACGGCCCGTTACTGTGCTGGGCAGATACCAATTACGCCCGTTTATGGTCCATGTAGACCCATTTATCCGACGGCCCGAGGCCCATCGATTCTACGGCCCTGTTGGAGGCCCATTTATTAACGGCCCATAGGAGACCCATGGATCCTACGACCCGTAGTAGGGTCAAGGTTACTACGGTCCATATATGGCCAATGGTCGTTGCGGCCACTAGCAAACCAGGGAAAAAGAAGACTAGGAAATAAATAATCCCGAAACTAACTCTAGGCTATTAAGGCGATTCCACAGATTACATCCACTCGGCATCAAAGATCACCACCAGTGCAAACATAGGGAACACCCTACACTATACAAAAATGGGTTTCTTCAGCTGGTGGCTGCATGTTAAGAACAAATTTTGTATCGCAACAAAACAAATTACAATTTTAAAACAAAAGGAAGGTTGGCATATAAGTTAACAGTCTAGTAGATAAATGCACCACCAGAAGTTCAGAAGCTCAGTTCATTTGACCTGACTGTTACGTTTCAAGTTGTATTGTCTGATGGAGCACCATAACCTTCGCCTTCATTTCTCCCAGGCTCCTGAATAACATAGCAAATGTCTGATAGTCTGGTTTCAAAACCATGCATATCTTGACGACATCGAGCTATGTCTGTCCTTGTTTCACAAAAGGTCTCTTTTAGGGAATGGACTTGTGTCTGGAGCGCAGATATAACATTGTTTTGAGCTTGCATATCTTGATCATGAGGCAGTTTGGACGAGATTGCCTTAACAACCAACCCAGTATTATGTAGGAACATGCTTTTGGCACTGTTAGTGGACAGGTACTGACCCACTGCAACAAGGGCTGATATTGCGGTTATAGTTGCCTCGCCACCTTCAGAAGGTGGCGGTTCCACCATTTTTTCCATAGCTTGCTGAAAAGTTGAGTTTTTACATTAGTAGTACCAGAACAGAAGATATTAAGGAGGAAGCAAAACCAAACAAAATAGCTTTGGTCTATATACAGAACTTATTCTCGTGAACCCATGTAAAATATTAGTTGTAGTTTATTGCAAAGTACATAATAAAACCAGGTTCCAAACATATGACCATGTACCATCGCTAATGTATTGTCTATTTCTTCACATTGTATTGACAGCTAAGGATAAAGAGACAAAGTTTATAATGCGGTATGCATAGTATGACATCATTCATATCACAAAACAACTGAGAACAGACAAACAGGCAATTGTAACGTTGTGTGGGCAAGTCCAGCACGGAACTAGATTATAGGTCAAGATCAAAGGAACATCACTCCTCTCTTTTAAACCTTGTAAGGTGCAATGATACGCTAAGACAATTGTGTATAAAATTGAAAAGAGTAATAGACATTGGCTGCAAACCATGCAGTTCAAGGCACAAGTTAGAGTAAGTAGTAGTTAAAAGGCATGAGGACTAAGGACTTACAACAATGGCTTTGACTGGTGTAGTCATGCCCTTCTTCTTGCTGGTGTGACAGTCCTTGAATATTTCCACTACATTTGGTTCAGGTACTTTTTGGTCCTTGCGGGCTTTCCTCTGCATTTGGAACAAGTCAATATATATATATGATAATATGGTACAGCGAAAAGTGTGAAAAATCAACTAATTACAAGAGCCTCGCAGTGTGGAATATAGCTATGATATCCTATCGTTTGTTGGAATTTCACTTTCGTATGGTTGGCCTTGTTCTTTGAACAGTTCACCTACAAGAAGATATATTTGTGTGGCACATGCGTAAATAGGACTTCAACATGTGATCTGATCATATATATATAATGTACCTGATACTTTGGATCAGACCAGTGTTTAACGAGGCCTCTCAAGTCTTCATCCGATATATTTTCCACTGGAGATGTTTGGGCAAGTTCACTATCAGCCTTGCCTTCAAAGTGAGTTTTCCTCAAGTTATACCGTACTGTTGGAGAGCAGACTTGAAAACATGGGTGCAAGCTTGTCTGGTTGCATCATCTTGGCTGTCCAACTTGAACCTCATATATTGAAAAATATGGGAGTCTCATTATCAGCAACCTAGAAAGTATGGGACAGAGCAAGACGATATTACTAGTTTCCATACATAACCATACTTACAGATAAATGGTCCAGGAAGGTGTTGAACTGGGTTTCGTCTTTGTCTTTCCTGTACTGAATCCATGTTGGGAGGATATGTACATGACACCTAATGGCAGCCGATGCCTCTGATACTAACTTGGCTGACTCTGTAGCATCATCTGGCATTTTTAAACCTGCCTCAAAACGGATCTCCATTCTTCCTCCTCTGGATTTAGTTAACCTATCGAGCATTATCCCTGATGTTTGTTTCCTCTTGCGCCTAGGTGCTAGTCCAATAACGAACATAGGAAGTGTTAGTGTACATCAAACTGTGAGACTACATATAAAGAAGCATGCAACTGTAACTTGACTCCAGCAACTACCTTCTTGCTGTTGAAGCTCACAAGGCTCATCTGATCTTGCCAACTCGTCTTGTGTCAAGAGTGCTTGGGAAGTAGTGTCAGGTGGCAAGGGAGCTTGGGAACATGCTGCTAGCTCAGCTGACGCACAAGTAACTCGTGCAGCTGGTAGTACTGTGGAAGGTGTTGCAAGAACTAGGGATGTCTTTGCTTGTTTGGCTTGTTCTGCAGCTCGTGTAGCATGGGATACCCTGTTTGTAGAATTTTCCACTAGACTTTGACCTTATACTGCACCATCGGTACTAGCAGAATCTACAGGATTCTTACGCTTCCTATTCCCTGTCATTTTGTGTTGCTTTCTCTTTCTCTGTGCCATGTTAAGTCAAGCCGACAAGAAAAACGAATAACAATTTAGTTCTTCAGAACAAATTGATGTGTGATACAGACGAACTGAACTTTGATGTTAGACAACCACATGATAGGAGGATGTAATATGTACGAAAAACAGGACGGCATGAGATAAACAGAACTATGATGTGTAAACTAAGCAGAAGACATTTCACTAAAGTAGAAGCAATGCAATGGAAGGTAGACACCATATGAAAGATGCTACAAATATCGCTCTGCCAAGTTAACAGTGTCTCATCATAAATGGCGTTTAAAAAAATGTGAAGCAGTACAAGAAATAAATCATATGCAAGATGCAAACAACATCACACTACCAAGTTAAAGGTCCCTCGTCATTAGTGCCATTGCATATTCACAGATTGTGATGTGTAAACTAAGGAGAAGGCATTTCAACAAATTAGAGGCAATGAAAGCTAGACACCATATGAAAGATGCAACGAATATCACTCTACCAAGTTAAAACTGTCTCGTCATAAGTGCCATTTCGACAAATTAGAAGTAGTACAAGCTAGAAAAGAATACGAGATGTAACCTATATCACACTCCCAAGTCAAACGTGTCTTATGATAAGTGATTGTTGCAGGTTACACAATAGTAGTAATTTGATGTAAGAACATGGTGTGGTAGACAGATATTGTATGTTCTAGAAATAGGAACACGTGTCTTATTCACAAGTATAATGTGTAAAGTAAGCAGATGGAATTCAACAAAATTAGAAGCAATACAAGCTAGACATCATACATAACATGCAACCACATATAGCAGTGCCAAGTTAGAGGGAGCACCTGTGATGGTGCACTAGGGGAGATGTCGGATTTCGGGTTCCGGCAGACCCTTGAAGTTCGAACACTGGGGTGCGGCGGAGATTTCGCCCTCTACCTACCTGCACCCCGCCGACCCGATAGGATCTAAACTACGGAAGGAACAACACAAGAGACACAGAGTTTATACTGGTTCAGGCCACCATTGCGGTGTAATACCCTACTCCAGTGTGTGGTGTGGTGGATTGCCTCTTGGGCTGATGATGAACAATACAAGGAAGAACAGCCTCGCAAGGGTCTGTTCTTGGCTGGGGCAATGAACTGCTAGGAGGAGTTCAGTCGCTCTCTCTACTGGTTTCTTGGCGAGGATCCTATCCGTGTTATTCTGGCTCCTGGATTCTAGATGCTCGATGTCAGATGCCTCTACCATGGGGGTGGCTAGTCCTATTTATAGGCAAAGGCCCTGGGCCTCTTTCCAAATATTCAGCGGGAAGGGCGCCAACAATTGGCCATTTTGAAGGGGAAGATCTGGTACACTTATCCTAACTAAAGTTGGTCTTCTCCTGTCAAAGGCTCTGGTGGTGACGCCTGCTTGGGCTCCACAATGACTTCCTTCCTGCCGTTGGGCTGGCCTTGGTCTTGTTGCACCGTAATGGATGCCTTTGTTTGATGCTCTTGCCTGCTCTTGCACCCTTTGCACCAAACAGGAAAGGAGGACACTGCGCGGGCTGGCGCCCGACTGGCGCCCTTGGTCGTCATGGCTTGCGTCATGGGCACCTCGTGAGGTACCCCGCCTTGAACTCTCTGCCTCCTCGTGAGCCAGCCTGATGAGGCCGTGCCTGAGGAAGCTCCTTGTCGTCCGCCCTGCGAGGCTTGGCCCCCTCGCGAGGGTCTTGAGCTTGTGTTGATGAAGATGGGCCGTGCGGGCCCCCCTTTGAGCCACACCGCAGGCCGCAGCAAGCAAGTCTGGGGACCCCTGTTCCCAGAACACCGACAGTAGCCCCCGGGCCCAAGGCACGCCCGGACTTGGCCGAGCAGAGAGGCGAAAAGGCATGTGCGGAGCGCCGTGGGCCATAATAGCCTGCGGCCTTGGGCGCCGCATGGTGGTTGATTGGACGCAGGCGTCTCCACTCCCCCATGATGCCTCGGCAATTGCACAAATTGACAAGTCCCTGCATGCAAAGCGGGTCATGATTACCTACGATCGTGGAGGTCGACGGTTGGCCTCCTCTGGCTTTAAGTACGGCGCAGCACCTGCCCTTCCAGTCTATCTCTTGTTGCTTCTCCTTCTTCCCGGTCCTTGCCTCGTCTTGCTGCAATGGCTCTGATCCGCCGGTTCTCTGCGGCGGAGAAAGGAAAGGCACCCCGAGAGGGTCCTGACCCGCTTCCGCCGAAGAAACGGCTAGCCCTCTGCCATCGGGGTGAGGGCGCCCATCAGGAAGTGTTGAGGCCCTGGTGCGAGCGGCCACCACCAGGGTTCCCGCTTCCCTTGTACGCCCACATCGAGGGCTCTGAAGGAGTCGATGCCGAACGCCACGGGCGGTGCCGCCGTCGGCGCCGGCGGGTCACAAAGGTGTGCGTCTTTCCCCCTGGAGTCCACGCCGAGGGCTCCTCCCGAGAGTTCGTGCTTCACGCCGCCATGCCTCCTGAATCTTGGATTCGCCTTCCTCCTTTCTTCGCCTCCGTCATCCCACAGGGGGGACTCCCGGGGCTCTGGCTGCAGCACGCCGGCTGCAGCACCCTCACGACCGGGGCAGAGGTCGCGGTCGTTGCTCCGGGCGAGGTCTTCATGACTCGAGGCTGGGGCGAGATCGCCCGGGTCTGCAGGACAAGGGGCACCCTCGCGATCCACCTGGAGTACGACGGTGCTTCGGTGATGTTCTTCAAGGCCTTCGATGCGGAGGGTCGCCGGCTGGAGTGCTGCCCCGGGAGAGATGGTCGGGACCCCGCTACGGCGAGGCCGAGGCCAGCTAACCGCTCCCTTGGCAGCTCCTCAGGCGGTGGAGGCGCCGGAGGATGCAGCGACTCCACCGAGCTCTTCGCGACTCTGGAGACGAGCGACGACAGCTACGAGCCCCCGATCCTGCGCTGCCCCCGGAGCAGGGCGGGTTCGTCAGGCCATCGCCGCCTCTGATCTGGATGGGGTTGGCGCTGGTGCCGGACGGCCCACTATTAATGATGGCGTCTTTTGCAGGGGTGCGTGTAGTTAGCGTTCTTTAGCATCTGTTCCCTGCGAGGAATCAGAAACGCACCCCGTGGGGGCTTGTAAGGTGCCTGCGGTCCTATCTGTTAATATAATCCTTGCCATGGAGTAGCGCGAGTTGCTCATTCCGTCTTAGCTCAGTTCTTCCTTTCGAACCTCGCGAGGGCTTGATGCTCTGCGCCGACAGGTCCCAGTCCCAAGGCGGCTTCAGCCGTCGCTGGTATGCCAGGTCGCGATGCCGTGGTCAAGGCCAGGAGGTGAGCGGCCCGAGGTCCGGTAAGAGCCCCTGAGTCGCGATGCTCAGGAGGTCCCCCTTAGTGCTCAAGCAGCCATCATTCCTTGAGAAAGGAGAGCGATGTTGCTAACACGGGGTTGCATTAGGTGCGGGGATGGTGCCATGGTAGCTGGGGCTTCCGGGTGGTGACTTATCTCAAGAATCAGGGACGCCCCCCTGGTGTGTCGCCGGGTCCATGCATTCGGCAGGCGAGGGGTTGCTTGGCGAGGTCCTCGCGTGCCTCTCCCTTCTCTCCTTTGCTCCCCTTTCTGCTCTACGTCCTCGGGTCCCGGCCCTCGAGCGAGTCTCAGCCGTCGCTGGTATGCCAGGTCGCGATGCCGTGGTCAAGGCCAGAGGGTGAGGGCTAGAGAGCCAGTAGGAGCCCTGAGTCGTGATGCTCAGGTACCCCCCCCCCTTTAACGTGCAAGCGGTTTGCACGGACGAGAGTGAAGAAGACACCGTGAGGGCCTCGCCTGACGCTGCTCCTTGAAGAGATCATGCAGGCTCATCACAGAAAGAACGAGAGTTTGCCATGACAATCGACAGTCAGCCGTTGGTTGCTCTGGAGAGGTGGTGAGGCACTAAGGGCTCGACGAGGTGGCGCTATGCGTGGCTGCCGCGGCTAGAGCTCAGCCATTCAGGTATGCCGGCGTTGCAGGGACGGACCCATGCGCAAGCGTCGTGCCGTTTGGGAGTAGCTCCATCAGTTATTGTCAGTTCAGCGGGCAACTAGGTCAAGCATGTTAATCGCGGAGGAGTGAATTCATCCAAATAGATGCTGAAAAGGCGGACATCGCTGGGTCTGGCCCGAGCGACTTGGGGATGATGCAGCCCGAGGGGTGCCCCCAACAAAGTAGGCTATGAACATGAAATAAAAGGGATACACGCCGTAGGGACGGACCCACGCGGCCTGGGAATAATGCAGCCCTGAGGGCGCTCCCAGCTGGAAACGAAACTTGAAAGATGTCACCTGATAATGTTGATGATGAAGGGGTGTTGAAGTAGCAGGCGCGGTGGACTGCGGGAGCCGATCCTCACGAGCCCCCAGGCCCAGGAGCCTCGGGAGGCTCCGGGGGCACTGGTGGCTCCTCGTGAACCATCTCCATCTCCACCAGGACTGCAGAATGCTTGGCCTCCTGAGCCTCCAGGATGCCCCTCATGAGGCGCTAGGGCGTGGCGGCCGCATTCGGCAAGCCATAAGGCATGCGAACATAGCTGTGAGGTGGACCTTCGCAGCGCCCCACTTGCGAGGGCCAGAGGCGCTCCTGAGAGGCGGCTTGGTTGAGCCCTGGTATGTCGATGCAAACGCGCAGCCCACCATCCTTGCCTGGATGGGGGGCCACAGTGGGTAAGCGGCGGCTGCCTCTCATGACTCTTGACTCCTGTAGCTCCTGAATGGCCTTGCTGACGAACTCCTAAGGGTTTGGCCCTCCTTGCCTTGCTCCTTCTTGAGGGAAATGTGCTTCAAAACACGCCTCCAAATGGTGCCCAAGCACCTCCCTCGTGACCCTGGAGAGGTCGGTGGCCTTCCAGGGGAGAGCCCCCGAGCCCTGCCTGAGGAGGGCGCCGGGCGCGCTTCCCTATGCAATGGAAGGAGGTTCCCCCTGGGCAGGCGCGGGCCCTGAGGGGCCGGTCCAGACGATGTCTTCTTCTTCTTGGGGGCGGTCTCGGGAAGCCTCCTGCTTCCGCGATCCGGGTCTTCCAGTGATGCAGCCTGAAAGGCTCGTTCCAGGGAGCACACCGCATCTTTCTCTTTGCAGGGCACCGTGATGACTCCACCACTTCCTGGCATCTTGAGGACGTTGTAGCCATGGTGGGTTACGGCCATGAACTTGGCCAGTGCTGGGTACCCGAGGATGGCGTTGTACGGCAGGCGAATGTGGGCGACGGCGAAGTCAATGAGCTCGGTGCGGTAGTTGTGTCGTGCCCCGAAGGTGAAAGGGAGGCGGACCTGCCCAATCGGGACGGTGGAGCCGTCGGTGACTCCGGAGAAAGGCTTGGTTGGCTGAAGCTGATTGTAGAGCACCTGGAGATTGTTGAATGTTTCCACGGATAGGACGTTGAGCCCTGCCCCGCCATCGATGAGGGTCCTGGTGACTAGCACGTTGCTGATGATTGGGGAACAAAGCATTGGGAGGACTTCGACGGTGGCCGCGCACTTGAGCTGATCCGCTGAGCTGAACGTGATGGTGCACGCCCACCACCTGAGAGGGCGCATGGCCTCGATCTTAGGGAGGACTGCATTTACTTCATGGGCGAACTGCTTGAAGATGCGTTGAGAGGATGGGGCTTGAGCTCCGCCTTGGATGCAGGCGATCGCACATGGCTCCTGGAAGCCCCCAGCCCCCTCGTCCTGATGACGGTCCTCATTTCTCCTTGGCTGCGGCGGCAGCGGAGGGAGGCCTGTGTTGCCCTATGGGCGATCCTCGCAAGGCTGATCCCTCCAGTCTCCCTCGCAAGGCGGGTCCTGCCAGCGATCCCCGCGAGGTTGGTCGCGCCACCCTTGGCGGGGGCCGCGGTCTTCCCAGCGTCCTGCATTCCTTCCTCCTCCTCGGCCATAGCCCCGGTCACTGCGGTCGGGATGTCGGCCGACCCTTCCTTCACACACGGCTCAGAGCTCTTGGCATTCATTGGTGTTGTGGGTGTGGAGGTCGTGGTACACGCAGTATCGACTGCCCTTGGAAGATTCAGGCTGATCTCTGCCCCGCTTGGTGTCTGGTTCTGCCGCGAGCACGGCAGCCCCCTTGCGCTTCACATCCTTGGCCTTGGGTTTCTTCTCTTCTGGGTCTGCGGCAGGCAGCTCGAGGAGGGAGAGACGCCCTTCCTCAGCCCTGGCGCACTTGGTTGCCAAGTTGAACAGCTCCAAGGAAGTGCACAGGTCTTCATGCATCGCCAGCTCCTCCTTCATCTTGACGTCACACACGCCGTCGGAGAAGGCTGAGATGATGGCCTCCTCGGTCACCTTGGGAATCTTGAGGCGTGCGTTGTTGAAGCGCTGGATGTACTTCTGCAGGGTTTCCCCTGGTTGCTGCTTGATACGGCGCATGTCGCTCACTGCGGGTGGCCGGTCGCGAGTACCCTGGAAGTTGGCGATGAAGCGGGTGCGCATCTCGTCCCAGGAGGAGATCGTGCCTGGAGCTAGGTTTAGGAGCCAGGTACGGGTCCCGTCCTTGAGCGCCATGGGAAACCAGTTCGCCATGACCTTCTCGTCCCCGTTGGCAGCTTCAATGCCCAGCTCGTAGAGCTAGAGGAACTCTGCGGGGTCAGCCATACCGTCGTAGCGAGGAGGCAGGTCTGGCTTGAACTTGCCGAGCCACGTGACGCTGCGCAGCTCGGGGGTGAAGGCGCGGCAGCCTGCCGAGGCCACGGGAGGCCTCGGGTGACGAAGAGCTTGGTCCTGCGGGTCCCCGTGCGCTGCAGCTGGGAGCAGCGCGGGGTCTTGACGTGCTGGAGCAGGAGCATGGTCGCGACGAGCCGGAGCAGGGAGCGCTCGGGCAGCTTCTCGCGGGTGAGGGACTTCTTGGCAGCTCTGCTCTTGCCGCGCTGGTGCCTGACGGAGCGGATTCCGCCCAGGGGCCACGCGCCTTGGGGCCAGGGCACCTTCTTGAGGGGGAGGCGGCTGAGGCGCCCCCGGAGCTTCTCGCCCGCGCAGGGCAGGGTGCGGCGCAGCGGGACGGACGGTGCACAAGAGCCCCCTGCGGCACGGACGAGCTCGGCGACGCGGTTGATCCATTCGTAGACGTCGTCGACGGGACGGTAGCGCATGAGCTCGTTTGTCGCGATGAGCGCAGCTCGAGCCTCCATGGGCACGCGGAATGCGCGAGACAAAGAACCAGCTGGGGTGAGCGAGGGGGTAGCAGTGCGGCCGTCTTACCTCATGGAGGGATGCTGGGAGGATGCTTTCTGCTCGTTCCCTGCCGGGCCGGTGGCGGTGTTGACAGCAGGTGACGGGGAACGACGAGGGCGCCCGCCGACGGGAGCCGTCTGGGCGACGCGGGAAGCGAGGGCCGCTCGGTGCTCGGCGCGTGCCCGACGAGCGTCAGACATGGATGCGATGGTCGGAGAAGAACAGGGCGACGGAAGACGAATTCTGGCGCACCCCTACCTGGCGCGCCAAATGTTGGATTTCGGGTTCCGGCAGACCCTTGAAGTTTGAACACTGGGGTGCGCACGGAGATTTCGCCCTCTACCTACCTGCACCCCGCCGACCCGCTAGGATCTAAACTACGGAAGGAACAACACAAGAGACACAGAGTTTATACTGGTTCAAGCCACCATTGCGGTGTAATACCCTACTCCAGTGTGTGGTGTGGTGGATTGCCTCTTGGGCCGATGATGAACAATACAAGGAAGAACAGCCTCGCGAGGGTCTGTTCTTGGCTGGGGCGATGAACTGCTAGGAGGAGTTCAGTCGCTCTCTCTACTGGTTTCTTGGCGAGGATCATGTCCGTGTTATTCTGGCTCCTGGATTCTAGATGCTCTAAGTCAGATGCCTCTACCATGGGTGTGGCTAGTCCTATTTATAGGCAAAGGCCCTGGGCCTCTTCCCAAATATTGAGCGGGAAGGGCGCCAACAATTTGCCATTTTGAAGGGGAACATCTGGTACACTTATCCTGACTAAAGTTGGTCTTCGCCTGTCAAAGGCTCTGGTGGTGACGCCTGCTTGGGCTCCACAATGACTTCCTTCCTGCCGTTGGGCTGGTCTTGTTCTTGTTGCACTGAAATGGATGCCTTTGCTTGATGCTCTCGCCTGCGCTTGCTCCCTTTGCACCAAAGAGGAAAGGAGGACACTGCTCGGGCTGGTGCTCGACTGGCGCCCTTGCTCGTCATGGCTTGCATCATGGGCACCTCGTGAGGTACCCCGCCTTGAACTCTCTGCCTCCTCGTGAGCCAGCCTGTTGAGGCCGTGCCTGAGGAAGCTCCTTGTCGTCCGCCCCGCGAGGCTTGGCCCCCTCGCGAGGGTCTTGAGCTTGTGTTGATGAAGATGGGCCGTGCTGGGCCCCCCTTTGAGCCACGCCGCAGGCCGCAGGCAGGCAAGTCTGGGGACCCCCATTCCCAGAACGGCGACAGGAGACGTGCTCATCATCAACACAGCTACATTGCATGTGTCGTCTTGAAAATCATCTTGTGAGGGATGGAGGAGTAGAATCTGTAGAGGCCCTCCGTTTGGAAGGAGCACCTTTATCCGCTGCCTTGCTAACTTCCTTCCACTTTATTGATTTTGAATTGTCAAGTAAAACCAACAAGAAAAAGTAATAAAATTCTCTCTTCAGAACTCATTCATGCATGATACTGACAATCAGTACTTTGATTTAAGGCTAACACATGATACCAGGATGGAATATGTATGAAAAACAGGATGGCGTGGCATATTCACAACTGTTTGTGTAAACTAAGCAGAAACCATTCCAACAAATAAGAAGCAATGCAAGCTAGACACCACATGAAAGATGCAACCAATATGACTCTACCAAGTTAAAAGCACCCCATCATAAATGACATTTCAACAAATTAGAAGCAACGCATATTATAAATCATATGAAAGATGCAACTAATATCGCACTTCATATACTAAAGGTGTCTCGTCATATTGATTGATGTGGCATACAAAAAAAACAATAGTTTTATGTAAGGACATGCTTAATAGACAGATGTACTATGTACTAAAAAACAGGAAGGCATGTCACATTAACAGGTATAATGTATAAACTAAGCAGAATAGCACATGCAATTTAACCAGATTGGAAGAATTACAATCTAGACACCATATGCAACATGCAACCACATATCACGCTGCCAAGTTAGAGCAAGCACCTGTGATGCTAGTGTAGGGGAAATGCGGTAATCAACTACAGAGCTACGTTCATTATCTTCATCTAGCCTTGCTGTTTCTTGAGAATCATGTTGGGAGGCTGAAGCTGCATTCTTTAAATGAGGATCTTTACTCACAGTAGTCCACTGGCCTGACTGCCTCATCATAAGTGATTGATGAGGGATACACAACAACATTAGTTTGATGTAAGAACTTGGTTAATAGACAGATGTACTAGTATGTACCAAAAACAGGAAGGCATGTCATATTCAAAGGTATAATGTGTAAGCTAAGCGGATGCAATTTAACCAAATTGGAAGTAATACAAGCTAGACATCCGGCTGGAGTGGTGAGCATGATCATCTAGGACGTGAGAGACTGGTGGGAGGCGGGCTGCTTCGCCACCATCGTGGCTTTTTAGTTGGCTTCCAGGTGATGCCTGTCGTGCTGGGCTTGTCACTGGCTCGGCCAGTGCCCTGACTAGCTTTTTGTCTTCTGGTGCTCACGGGATGGTGGTTCATGTAAAAAATATATTTCCTTATCTTAATAAAGACTAACTTGGGCCTTTCGAATACAAGCTAGAAACCATATGGAACATGCAACCACATATGACACCGTGAAGTTAAAGCAAGAACCTGGGATGGTGGTTCATTGCGAGCGACGTCATCAACTCTAGAGCTACGTTTACCGTCTCCATTTGCTGACACTGCACCCTTTATCAGGGTGAAACGTGTCTGGCCTATTCGCGTACCATGCTGGAGCGACTTCTCTCTTTTCTTTTTTGCTTCTCTCACGGCAGCAGAGTCTGAAATACCCTTGTTCTTGCTTTAAAAGTAGCAGATAGTGAGAGTAAGGGTGAAGTGTGTGCAGAACTAGTGCACTGTAAAAGTAGCAGATAGCAAGTGGCTGAAAAATAAATGACAGGAGACATATGATAGCTCTACAACATTGCATGGCAAACAAAATTAGATTCTACTCCGTATGATTTTGTAATATATAAGCACAGGAAATGCAGGTACTCCTCCAACACACCACCACATGTGTTCATATCAAGATAACAGTCGACTGAAAATAAATAGCTCAATCGATTTTTTTTATGAACCGTCCGATCTATAAGGAACGGGAAGATGGCCTTCATCTACCTCTAGCCAGTCACTATTTACGATCTTTCTCGAACCGCCAGCGACAACACCGGCCCAGAGCCCTGCCTCCGCTGCCCCGCCCTCCCCTCGACCTCACACCACCGCCATGCTTGGCAGCGCCCCCAAGCCATCCCTTTAATCCCGGCCGACCTCCAGATTGGGGCCAGTAGCTCTAGGCCCCACACGCCCCTAAGATAAACACCGAGGTGTTGCTTCCCCGGTGTAATAGGCGGACTAGTGCATGTTACGCTGGGGAATGCTTCCGTTAATTGGGAATCAACTGACCAAGAATTGAAATCTAGGGGGCGACGGACCTCTAGCTAAGGTGAAATAGTATATAAGGAGAAACCTTGTGCATCACGAGTTACTAGGACCATCTAGTATCAAGAAGAAGCTGTCAACTAGTGTCTTCTGTGGGATGAATCCTGTGCAAGTAGACACGTAAGATTTGCATGAATAAGGGAAGAGGAGTACCATTTCCGGTTGCCAGTTTGGTCTCCTCCATATGTCGCGGCGATCTTCTTCTTTTTCCCGGGGGAACCGATGTTTTGGAGGACGGTGGAGCCTTGGACAAACCCGTGGCCAAATTGTTGACTATGTTGTCGTGATTGTATGTCTGTGGAGGGGAAGCAGATCCGAGGAGACAAAGGGCGGCATAGCAGGAACATCTCCGGTGCGGTGGACGGTGGCGAAGTTGGAGCGGCAGTGGTGAGGCATAGGATGGCGTGGTTAAACTGGCTCGGGTACAGACGGCTCGGCCTCGGCTTCAACTACTAGCCATGGAGGGCATTGCGGTTGAGGTTGCGGTGGATGACGATGTCGGGGTATCGGCTCCGGTGTGATGGAGGAGGGCGGCGGTTGATGGGTGGGATGGGGTGGCGGACGAAGGACGCCGGGGTTTCGCGGCTGGTGGAGAGGTAGTTTTTGCGCCCATGGAGTACGAATGGGGAATCAAACGGATGGGCGAGGGGCTAAGGGAGAACCATGTTTCAGTCTAGGACGCGCTTGTTTTTGGCTTTTTCGAACAAATGGGATGCGCTTGTTTGAAATTTGGGGAAAGTACAAACTTTGCCCCCTCTTAAATTTTGGACCTACTGCGGGTCGGGGTAGGATGGTAATCCCAGGTGTCCCAAATAGTGGGCGGGAGCAATTTCGGCCGCGCGCATGTGTGCTTAGGCGGCCATTGTGTATGAATGTTTTTCAGAGGCGGTTGCGTGGCGTCTAGATGAAGCTACAAACCTACCCTGGTTTAGACCTTTGGACGTCGGGCTGGTAGGTTTCATGGGTCGGAGTTATTAGAAAAGTAATTTTCTTGTACTACCAAACATTGGTCTCACGCGGTTTCGGGCGAGTAGAGGCTCTTTTGGCGCTTCGTTTGAAAATTTGAAACAGAAGCATTCACGTTTAGAGTACTCTTGAACTTTGAGGATTGACCTAAATAGGCAACGTTAAATTTGACCTTGTATGTTTGAAAACCTCATTAAATTATTCGCTTCTTTTTGAAATTTTGACACTTGAAAATCCTATAACTACGATTATTTTGGAATGGAGGAGCGAAATTTGAATCTATTTTGTACACGACTACATATGCTATTATGTACAAAATCAGAGCAAAGGTTGGTGCCCCCATAATTTAGCTATGATTTACAAATGCCATGATATCGAATTCAAATATTTGAATGGACTTCATGTTGAATTCGATTTCTTTAAACCACCTTAAGTTGAATCCAAAATTATGCTAGTTCATAGGTAGCTATTTCTAATGTTCATTGTGTAACTTTCGTATGTATAATGTGCTTTACACACACAACATGAACTATACTCACGTTTATATTCGATTGCTAAAGCGTTGCATTGTCTGGAGTTGAAAATACTAACTATGTGGATCTATTATGTCGAATAATAACATAGACATGCTCAAATTCGATAGAATATAGATGTCTGATGGATCAATCACCGTTCGTTACGCGAATTGCAAATATCATGATCCCATCCTAATATTTGGATACAATGTATATCTTTAATCAATGTGTACATCAGTCTTTTATGTGTAGTTTCACTCTCCGTCGATGGTCTCTCACACATGCTCACACACTCTCTCCCGAGGTGTCTTTCTCGCAGACATGCTCTCGATATAACCCTCCCTCCCTCTCGTAACCATTTACAACTATTTTCACTAACCTTTATCACAAGCACTCTTCCTCTCACAAGCATACACACGCACAATCCCCATCGACCCTTTCTATATACATAGACCTGCCTACGTGTCTCCTATACGCACATTATCTTTAGGCCTATCTCTCACGCATTGTCTCACACCTCTCTTCCTAATCGACGAATATGATTCTAGCAGAGCATTCTGTAGGATGCCCCTTAAAGTTAGGGTGCATGAATAGTAATATCAGAGATAGGGGTTACCTTAGTCCGAGAACCTAGGGTTACAACTCCTAGCTGGCTTTGTCAGTGGACACATAGTCCTTCACAATTCTGCTATCCTTGTCTTGTACGACTAGTCATCCATGGGTCTCCCTAAATGCATCACGAGGCGGCCAATGTGGCACAGGACGGAACTGAACCAAGGGCCTCACCTCGACCAACCGGACATCACACGGTGACACACCCTCTACCCCCAGGTCTCGTTATCTTCTCACACCCACACATACCAACACAGACACCACACAAAAAAATTCTCCTGGTGCCTCTATCCCCTCCCCCCTTGCATATACACACTCAAGGGAATCTCTCGCCATGACATCATATTCATCTCTCTCTCTCTCTAGACCACTCTCATTTCTCGTGCTATCTCTCCAACGCCCCCTGCCGGCCCCTCTATCCATGCCTCTCTCGAATACGTAATACACACACATACCTCTCTAGGCCCTGCCAAATACATCAACTACACATTCACACATGTTACATCACGTACCGTTGATCTAAAAAGCCCTCTCTTCACGTTTATTTCGCATACAACATTCCTTTTGAATAAAGTGTGGCCAAAAAATTATTTTAGAATTTCTACATACATACAACATTACAAAGTTATATGGAGGAGTATGAACGTTAATTTGCATTGCATGGTGCCCACAATGATATTTATTCCGCACTGTGAATTTGTATATTTTTATGCTATATATAAAGTTAGTCATAATAAAGAGAAACGAAGAGCATCTCTCTCTCGATCGCATACCCCCCCTTCAACGCCGCTTTCACGTACGCACACAAACTATCTCCAGGTCCTCTAAAAGTAAGCCCCCAGCACATTCACGCATGTTTCATCTTTCTCTCGCTATATATACAGTGACGATCATTCTATTTGAAGCGAAAGCACGATACATACATTGGACTTCAGAATCCACTCATTATGGTCACCATTTATGTTTTGTGGTTATTATACAGTCACGGGCTCACCGTACAGCTTTGTATTTGCTCAAGACACGACTAGTGGACCAGTTAAACACTCCACGTGGCACCTCTAGTGTTGCATCACATTCTCTCACTATCATTGGGCCCACCTGTCGGCTTGTATCTAATCTACACTCTTATAAAAAACAGAGTTGGCGATGATGGTGTGCCTGCCATCCTGCAATATAGGCCGTCCGATTTATATCTGACTGATAGGAAGGAAAGTATGGCAATTTTGCAAAAAGGTACCCACACACCTCTCCACATTTGCAAATAAGGCCTTCCCTCGTTCATCCTTTTCTCTCACAAGATAAACTAGTCATACAAATGCATCTTGATGTTACGTGCAACGCACGAGCATCTTGCTAGTAAGAAAGAAAACAAACGACAAAAAAATATTCGGCGGTGGTTCGAAGGCATGACCGCGGGCACAGCAGACAAGGTGGCCTTCTATTGGTATGCTGAGCCGTCTGTTTTAACACATAGGAGCTCGTGTGGTGATTATACACACACACACGCATGCACACGAACTACATGCACGCAACACACACACAAAGACATGCAGCCATGCACGCACGCCACACTCACACGTACACATGCAGCCATGCATGCACGCAACACTCACACGCACACACGCACGCATGCATGCACACACCACACGACCAACACACACTCTCACGCTCAAGTGCTCAACCTACACGTGCATCCGCACACATCAGGCCTTGACAGACACATACACAACTAGGTGATTCCCGCGCACGGGTTGGAGTCTTGTCACGCCTGCGTAAATTTGTGTTTATCTGACCTTTTTCCTATGCAAACTGACAGGTGGGACCCCCAAGGAACGTGGTCAACTTAACTAGTCAACATGGTGCCAAGGAGACTATTTGGCCGGTCAACAGAGTGCAATCCGATGCTGAACCATGAGCAACTGACCGTATAATCACCGCAAAATGTATATAGAGACCGTAATTAGCGTATTCTGAAGTTCGTGACCGTATTACGCTTGTCTCTCTGTAGGCCCTCCAAAACTACATCTCTACACATTCTCGCATGTTACATCTAACAACTATGCAATACAGCACTACTACTACACTCTAACACAATAAATCATATGTGTTTTTGGTTTTACTAGATATCATATTGTTACTTAATTATTCAGTTTGCACACATTAAAATTGCCTTTGAAATGTATGGTCAGTATCATCTACCGCGCGGGAAAAATCCTGCCCTTTCCCGTTTAATCGGGTTTGTATCGATGGATCGTGTGAAACATCAAAACTATAGTACTGTATAGTACAAGTGACAGTTCACTGGGCCGCCGTGTTGTGTACTCCTCCTTTGTAAGAGTGGAGCACTCGCTTTCATAATGTTCTAGTCCCATTTGCCGACATGTGGGACATCAAGCTACCGGGTCCACGTGCCATACTGAAATACAGTGCAGAGCAGCCAGGGTGAAGCACCCCAGTCATGGCTCCGGCATAGTAACGAGCAATGAGGCGTCAAATCATAAAGTTGCACCTTTCCCGCAGTTTAGTTGGAGGGACGAAGTAATAATGCTAAAAAAGAAGTTGGAGGGACGAAGCAGCCATCATTTCACTCGTTGCTGAATCCGCTTCTCCCTCATCTTCTTCAAGTTAACCACGTGTTGCTTCTGCCGTTGTTCTACCTCATGTAGGACGCGGATCGGCTTGGTAAAGCACTAACATGTGGGACAGCATGTTAGCAAACTGCCAGGCCAACGTCCTCTAAAAATAAGAAACCTCCCCCGCCATCTGCGCGGCAAAATCACCTCCTTTCTACTAATCTTGATTCTATAAATTTTTTAGATCAATATAACTGAGATTTGTATAGATAGCACACAGGAGCAAAACCAAGTGGTACGGTTAAGGGCATCCACAATGTGTAGCCAAATGTGAAAATAGCTTTTGGCATCGATGGGAACCATTATGGATGGTGCTGCCAAAGCCAAAAAGATGGAACCGAAGCTCCCTGGTTGATTGATTGATTAAAGGAATAGAAAAACGCAACGTCTCTACTCTTTCTCTCATGCTTGGACGCATGTACAGTATAGAGCATAGAGTCTACTCCCCTGTCCCTTCTATCACAAATCACAAAGCAGTGAGGCGTCAAATCACAAAGCACGGATGAAGCAACCATCATTTCACTCTTCGCTGACTCCGCTTCTCCATCGTCTTCTTTGAGAAACCACCTCATCGCACTAAGCTGGACGGACGACGCTATTGTGTACTAGTAGTACCAGAACATTTACGCGTCCTTTGGATCAACAGACTTCCTGGATGCAAATAAGGCAGTTGTCTCGGCCTACAGGCGGCACTTGCAAAGGACTTACCGTGGTCTCCCTCAATGGTGTTCTCCGTCGAACGCACTTCGCTAAACCACAACGTTCGAGATATCGTCGATGTCACCGGAATGGGGAAGGAAGTCAAATATAGTTACTACCTCCATTTTTTTGTACACAAGGCCAGTATATCAAAATTACATTTTGCAAAAGGCCACTAACACTAATCGAGGCAAAATTGATGGGGTTTGCCTCATACTAGCAACCAAGGACATTAATATACCCTTGCATGCATGCGAAGTGAGAAGGTTGGTTTTCATGGCACTCCATTAATCAAGCGATTAGGAGTGAGATGGTTAGCTCTTTGGGATTTGGAGAAAAAAATACGCATTAATTAACACGTCAAACGAGGATTTGTATCGATTAATCCCGTGAAGGAAAACCCCACCTTTCTTTTTTAACACTAGTACTCCTAGTAGGTACGTACTTATCCTGTTTGGGTCTAGGCCTTGCATTGCCATACTTCGCCACACATTTTTGCCAAGCTTGCCTAAAGTTTTCAAAAAGAAAAGGAGGTACACTTGTGCACGACTGTCATGGTCGCACCGCACCCTCACACGGTCGCTCCTGCATGCTGCGGTCACACCGCACCCTCACACGGTCGCTCCTGCACACCGCGGTCGCACCGCACCGTTACACAGTCGCTACTGCACGCCGCCAACCCAACCAAGGGAACGCACCCTCACTGACACATGCTACCACATATGAACAAACAAAACTCAGCCATCCTACCACTGACACATAATTTTTGTTCATACAGTATGTTTATCCAACCGCATGTTGGGGAGGATCCGTACGGCCCATGCGGTGGTCTGTTGGGGAAGAAGAAGAGGTGAGGAAGAAGGGTTAGGAGACGTAGGATATTCATCCAACCGCTGGAAATGGTAGACTGACCCAAATGATGAAAGTCAGGTAACTAGCATAACAATATATGTTTGAACACAGCAAAAGATCCCTAAAAACAACAACATACAGAAAAACTATCATTGCTCACGAAATGAGACGGCCTCGTCGTCTTTGGCTGCCGGCGCGAACCAGCCATAGCTGCCAACCTGTGTCTCCGCACCGTGGTTGTCCTCGGCCTCCAACTACTTGTTCACGTGGAGCGTGCGGGCGCTCTGCATGGACGAGAGCACCACCCGATACAAGTCAAGGACGTCCGGTTCCGCCTGCATGAGGGCCTCAATGGCAGCGGCATCCGCACGCTCCGCGTTGAGTTGAGCCTCCGCCGCCTGGTTCAAGTCTAGGACGTCCGGTTCCGCCTGCAAGAGTGCCTCGATGGCAGCGGCATCCGCGTGCTCCATGTCGAGTTGCGCCTCTGCCGCCTGGTTCAAGTCCAGGATGTCCGGCTCCGCCTCCAGGAGGGCCTCGATGGCAGCAGCATCTTCGCGCTCCGCCTCAAGTTGAGCTTCCGCTGCCCGTTTCACATCCACGACATCCGGTTTCGGCTGCAGGACAGCCTTGATGGCAGCGGCATGCGCACGCTCCGCGTCGAGGTGATCCTATGCCTCCCGGTCCTCCATTAGTATCGCCAGGTTGAACCGCTAGTCCGCCTACACCATGGAGGACCTGGACGCCGGCACAAAGTCGACGTCCATCGTCTCATACCCATCAGGGCCTTCCGCGCCATGACCTCTGCCATGAACATTGGATCGGCTTCCTCCTCTCCGTAGCTTGGATCCATAGAATTCAGGGATTGGCCTTCCGCAAAGGTAGCCTGGAAATGGAGGTTTGTGGCGCCGACCGCCGCCGCGATTTCTGGGCGGCGCTCCGGCGTCAGCATCTTGTAGTATGTGATCTTGCAGCGCACCATGGCTTTCCGACGAATTAGGGGACGCTTGATGCGGGCTAGGGGATCTAAAGGTGGGGGGATGGGCTAGAGAGGAGGTGTGGTTTTGGGGCAATGGCTGGCGTAGGCCGAGCAGCGAAGGTTCTGGTGTGAATAGTGGTTCCTGTGAGGACCGGTCAATCGGTTTTGACTGTACATCGCTCTTGTCGCGTTCGCGTTGCACCCCGGCACGCTGGACCCTCCACGTCACTCACCGAATGGAATGCACTTCGTCTTGCATTTTCGCTTGCTTGTGGGACCGCAGTTGAGAGCAAACCGACATCCCTCCCCCTCCCCTGCCCGCATCATTTATTCTACCACTCCCTCTGTTTTATGCGGTGTAAATAAAAACGAAGGGAGTATACTACGGGTGAGGATCCCCTGACGTGGCCGAACCCATTGACTAACTGACATGCGGGGCCTAGCAAGCATGGGGTCCGCCAGTAAGTGACCGAAAGGGAGGGTAAGGCAGGGATGCCTACGTCAGAGGATCCACTTCCACTACTAATCCCTCCATCCATGTACTATACAGGGCCTAATGCATTTTTCGAGGCTAACATTGACAAAATGTTAGAGTAATAATATATGACATGCAACTTACACAAAGCATACGGTCAAATTCGTATGTGAAAGGAGCTTCCAATGATATAATTTTCACATTATACATCTCATGTACTATTAGTCTTGTCAATAGTTAAAGGCGGTTTTGAAAAACGCATTAGAGCATGGTTAATAATATAGCCAGCCGATGGCTATAAGAAACTGCGATGTCATCTATAGCCATCATCTATATGCACTCATACAGTAGTGTGGGCTATAAGGTTTGCTATTTCCCACAAATATATATATATATAAGGTTGGCTATTGTATTAGTACTTTTTTCCATCTCCTCTCTATCTCTTTCTTCATATTTATTGTATTTAACTAGGAATGCATATATAGCTAGGTTCTTGCATGGGAGCTCACTCCCCTTACTTTTTCACATCTCTCTCCTCCACATAGGCCCTATATAAATGGAAGGAGGGAGTACTATGAACACTGCATACTCTACTACAGATGTTATCAGTACTCCACTAGTACTATTGGACACAGAGCTTAAAAAAGTTACTATTGGACTGGCTATACGTGGCGAAATCCTAGTAGGAAGAGCATGCGCAAGAACAAGCACATTCCTGTGGTTGAAAACAAATTGGAAACCATCTTTGTGTGAATACAAATCTAGGAGTACATACGAATCTAACAATATTGATTAGGCATTGTTGAATGTTGATACTTTTTTTTGTAAGTTTGATCAAAGTAGAGATACTTTGACTACACATAAAACTTATATGTAAACTAGAAAGGATCGGAGGGAATATATTGTATGTTCAAAAGTGAAATGAACATTGAATACCCTTTATATAAGATTTGCGGATGCTATGATCACCGGTTCGAAATTTTGAATCCGACTTAGGTATCACACATGCCCCCACTCGTTCTCTCTCGATTTCATCTCAGGGTACGGAGATGGATTGAAAGAGGACTAGACTAGTACAATGGATGAGCTGGCCCATGACCTCCTCACCATCGGTAACCATTCATGTGGGTCGTGGGGGCCAGCAACATGGCGCAGCTCCAGCACCGCCTCTGGACACGGTGACCGCGGTGAGCGACACACTCATCGTCACTGGACACGGTCAGTTTCAGTGTGCCGAGGGTGGCGTTAGCGCTGTGGCACGACCAGCGGATCAACACCCGGCTCGTCAAGGATGCACGGGGCACCGAAGTGTGCACGCACCATGGTGTGTCCACGGAGTGGTGTAGTGTGGCCAACTGCATCCCCAGGACCTGAGACCATGCCGGGTCGTCTTGCTTTTTTAATGACATGTGGGGATCGCATGTGAGCAAAGGGCATCTCCAACGTTGCCACGACCGCAGCTGACTACCCTGGCACACCAAAAACACTCGTCCCTCGCGCCGTTGTGCGGTGCATTCCCAGCCGACGCTAGCTGCCCGCATTCATGCCATCCGTCTGTATGTCGTCGTTAAGAGGCTCGGTACCCGAGGAACCAACTCCAGCGACTTAATGACGCACCCGGACGCTTGGCCTCACCGGAATGCGCTACTTAAAGCGGCAACGCCCAGCTAACCTCCACACTATAGCGCATTGTCCTGCTACCTGGCACCACATCCACCATGACTGCGAGCGCCAACGCTATGCGGGAGAGCTTGTCTTTGGGGATGAAGCTTGAGGTCGCCGCTCGTGATGCAATAGCGGCGTAGCCGGACACGAATGCGACCGCACAAGCGGTGGCCACGCTGGCGGCCGATGACCGGAGCACCATAAGCCACGCGTCCTACTTGCCGCCATCCAACGTCCGGCACCGCCGAGGTCGGGGACTCCTCCGAGAATGAGTAGGGCATGGGAGGCGGCAGGGCATGGTGTGCCAACTGGCCGGTCTGTATCCCATGTTCTAGTCTTCCTTGCCGGAGACCGCACCTTCACTTCACGGGTCTTGAACCCTGCCCCCGTACATAGAGATCACAGATGGAGGACGTCGGCCGCCGCCGTAGAATAGCCTTAGGGTCGGGTTTCTTTTATTTTTCTGTCCTATAAAAGTTCGAAATGTAATGAAAATCTGCTGTGTTTGCATTAATCTCGGCCGGTGTATATGAACTTTCACAATAATATAGTATATTGTAGGAGTACTAGCAAGATGCCCGTGCATTGCAAGGAACATCAAGATCTTGTGGGAGAAAAGGATGAACGAGGGAAGGCCTTATCTGCAAATGTCGAGAGGAGTGCGGGTAAATTGTCATAGTTTCCTTCCTATCTGTTAGATATAGATCGGACGGCCTATATTCCGATGACAGGCACACCGTCATCACCAACTCTGTTTTTTATTGAACTGAGACAAGGCTAACATGCAAAGTAAATAAACACATAGGGTCTACATACACAATTTATCTTAGGCACTCCAATAGTATGTCCACTACACATTCACGCATTTCACATCTTTCTACATCTATGGGAACCTACGAAAGGGTTAACGTACATTACCTCTCTCTCTCCTCCCGTGATTTTCATGGTGGTGGGCCCCTCCCTCCCCCCAATCTACAATCAACAGCTCACACATTTCACATTACGTTAATTACATAAATGGGATTACGTAGGTGTAGCATTACTCGTCCTAAAAACCCAACTAAGCCAACCTCCCAGCATATCGCGCAGGAAAAGATCTGGTTGCGCCGTTTTAGTCAGGATTACCGAATTATTAGTAGTACTATAGATGGATCGCGCGAAGCACCAAGTTTTTTTTGAGGGGGCGAAGCACCTAGTTTAAAAGGAAAAAAGGCGGTACACTCACAGCACCCCTGTCGCGGTCGCATTGCACCCCACACACGTTCGGTCCTCCACACGGCTCACGCAAACGGAACGTGCTTCGGCTTGCCTCTTCACTGACACGTGGGACTGCACTTGGAGAAACTAACCATGCGCCAAACTCCCCCCGCCCACCGTGCGAAA
>NC_041385.1:252693421-252695876 GCF_002162155.2 Triticum dicoccoides
GATACGTCGGTGCCGCGGTTCGTCGAGGGGACACACGGTGATCCTCTCGCTCCCATAGTACGCTCTCATAGACTGCTGTCCTCTAGCCACGCCGCCACCGCTGGCGACGTTCTTGTGGAGGCGCACGGCACTCAGCGCCGCCACCGCTGGCAATGTTCATGTGGAGACGCACAGCGGTCAGCTTCTCCCATAGTACACGCATTCTAGACTAAGGCCCCGTGCATGTCGGTGTAGCGCTGAATGTTAGCTGATAGACGCTGTTAATCTCACTGTTTGCTGAACTAGTTTACAGTCAATATGGTCTGCTTAAGAAGCTTCCTTGCCCTGTTCTGCACTCAATATGCTTAGCTGAGATGGCATGCCAAGGCCGATTAGTTGCTAAAATATCCCGCCATATATTTATTGTGACATAGATTGCCATGGTCTAGTAGCCAATCTGTTAGGTGAAATAGCTCTACACCATTTTATACTCGATCTTTGTTGCTGCGATGGCCTTCGATAGTTCGATGGCTGTGTGCTTGGCCTCATTGACTGCTGAAACAGCCTACCATAATTTAGCACTCAAATCTGTTTGTTGAATTAGCTTTACATATATTTTGTTACTTAGATCTGCTCGTCCAAATATCTTGCCTTAGCTTTAGAAATCGACCTAGGTATTTTTTTTCTATACTTCATAAGAAAGCATATATGTTTTTCCTGTAATATCTAGTAGAAGAACTAATTTGTATGTCGAACAGATGGACAGGACTTGGATAACTTCTGCTCAAAGATTCTCCGCTGCATATGTCGAGGGGGTTAAAACTTCATGAACTTTATCAGAGCTAAGTACGATGGTCCGAAATTAGATGTGCTCTGCCCATGTAGTAGTTGTATGAATTCAGTTATAAGACCCCAGTAAACTGTGCAAAATCATCTACACTTGTATGGGGTGTCGGTCACATATACTAGGTGGGTTCATCATGGTGAAGCTGTGAACATCAATGTTATTGACTACGTGGAAGCAGCAGATCACCATCTTGATCTACCTGATGCTCAGGTGGAAGAGGAGGAGGAGGTGGTGGTGGCGGAGCCAGTGAGTTTGACCAACATTGAAGCAATGCTACGAAATGCTCGTGCATTTCGTGAACTTTCACCTGCAGAAGAAAAATGGTGGGCCCGCATGTTGGAACAATGCAACGTGGCTGTCACCCCAGGAGATAAGATGTCAGTATTCTCAGCTATGGTCACCTTTCTTCAGGTGAAGACATCTGAGCGGATGACCAACAAATCATTCAATGCGATGTTGGCAGCTTTCCACAAATCTTTCCTGGATGCATCTGAGCTGCCACACACCTACAGTAAAATGAAGAGTTTCCTTCGTGCAGTTGGAATTGGATATGATATGCTCCATGTTTGTAAGAATAATTGTATTCTGTTTTGGAAGGATTATGCCAACTTAAGTGAATGCCCAAAATGCAAATCATCAAGATGGAAAGATGGCGATGCTGTGAAGAGGATTTCTCATAATGTTCTGAGACATTTTCCAATTATACCAAGATTGCAGAGGTTGTTTCATGATGCTGAAACAAGAGAGGATGTACTGTGGCATTCTAGGAACCAGGAGTATAGAGATCAAAATGTAATGAGCCATCCATCTCATGGTAGTGAGTGGAAAAGCTTCAATCATAAACACAAAAAGTTTGCTGCTGACCCGAGAAACATTAGACTTGGCTTAGCTTCTGATGGATTTAACCCATTTGGCCACAAGAGCGCCACATATAGCATGTGGCCACTGCTTGTTATTGTCACATCCCTAGCTTCTGGTGCTGCCTAGTGTGTGCATCATGTTTAAATTCAAATGAAATTTGAATTGAGGAATTTTCAAAGCCTCAGAAACCTTCTAAAAATGATCAACATTAAAATCTTCTCAAAGAAGTCCAAGGAAATGTTCCTTTTCAGCTTTGAAAAATATTGGCAAGAATTAAATGCAAACCAATATTTTTGGAGTGACTGAAACATTTATTTTGGGCCCTTGAATTAATTCAATAACTATTTGCATTGGATATATATTTGATATATAAATAATATATGTCCAATAATACTGGAACATTTTATGTGGTTTGGTATATTTTAGTTCTAGCCACATAACTATTTTCAGGATTTTATAAAATGGTTTAGTATTTTACTAAACTAAAACAACACAGAACAAAATAAATAAATAAAAAAAGAAATAGGAAAAGCAGAGAGGAGAGAAACCTTACCTGGCGCTCACCTCTCAGCCCAGCCGGCCCAGCTCCTGTGCGGCCCAGCCCACCAGGCGTCCCCCCCCCTGTCGTCTTCCTCCCCTCGCCCCGAAGCAGCTCGGTGGCGAGCGCTGGCGATGCCCCGGCCACCTCCTACTTGCCGCCTTCCTCTCGTCGCCCTGGACCCCGTCCGCGACGCCACGCGCCTCCCCGACCCCCTCTCACTTCTCCCT